>NC_047031.1:0-112861 GCF_902652985.1 Pecten maximus | reverse complement strand
AGGAAGGGACATATGTATATGATCCCTTCAGTGCTTTCTGAGAAATAGTGATAACAAACTTCAATTGTCAAAATCCAAGATGGCTGCCAGTCAGCCATGTTGTTTTCGGATTGGTCTCAAAACGCAATATGCATAACTAGTCACCAAGGGCAACCTACATATGAAATTTCAGGAAGATCCCTTCAGTACTTTCTGAGAAATAGCGATAACAATAATTGTTTACGGACAGAGGGACGGAGGTACGGACGGATGGACGGACGACGGACAACGGACGCAGGGCGATTTGAATAGCCCACCATCATTATGGGCTAAAAAAAGAGAGAGACCTATGGAGACAAAGGCTCACAGCAGGGACACACCCCTCAATCCAGCATCATTACCATCAATTGTCTATATGCGGCCAGTTTTGTTTGAGATCAAATTTGCTTTTTATCCATTTTGGCTTAAAGGAGCAGCAAGGTCAAGTTCACATTTTTGGGCCATGCCCCTCTGTCACCACGGGTCAGACCAGTCTCATTTAAATCAATTAGGATTGCCCTTCCCCAATTATGTTTCACACTAAATATGGTTGTTATCAATTAAGGGGGAGTTTATGTAAAGCAATATTGACCTAAGTGTTCCTTTTGGGCGCCCACCCTTCTTTCCCCAGGGGACGGGGATTTATATAAATATTTATGATTGCAATCCCCTTATGATGTTTCTAACAAAATTAGGTTATAATCAATCAAGGTGTTAAAGAGTAGTATTTTAAAGCAATATTTTGTCCAAGTTCACCATTTATAATTTCAACAAATTTTATTTCTCAAAGAAGATATTTCTGAAAGAAAAAGGATTGAACAACAGGCATAGCCTATGTAAGTTCTCTCCATTTAGTAACAATGAGTATATACATGTTAACATCATTCATATAATATATAATATAGTGAGATATCAGTTATGTAGGGACAACTCTGAATCGAGTATAATTTGTCGATTTTATTTAATATATTTCATCCAGTTTATTTTTATAAAAAAATTTAAAATCCTGTAACCAAAACAGGATTCCCTCCGCCTGTGGGATACCGACCAGTAAAGTCCATAACAGCTAGGTAGCTGCTGGTCATCCACCCATAAGCTTTGGGGACCAGTCATGGACACAACATTCTGAGTTTTAATTTGATAATGACAGTTAAGAAAGGCAAAATTAGTTAGATAATATATTTAGTGGATTCCGTAAGGTTGCATAGTTGGAGAGTGATTACTTGAATTTGATAGAAGTACGATTGAGAAATGATTATAAGAAAAATAATTAATATAGGGCACGATTATGAGCAATAGAAATATATAAGCAGTAAATATGCAACCAATTTTAATCCACTAATTAATAAGGTTGTCCATACTATATTTCATCTAGTAAGTGTACTAATTCATAACATTCATACTATCATAATTATAATATAAAATAGAATAAATAATATACGTCCATCGGATGGGGGGGGGGGGGGGGGGGGGGGGGGGGGGGGGGGGCATGTAGTAAATAACTATAACTATATACTTGCTTGCCGGATAAATGTATATATATGGATGAAAGACAAGTATTTTCAATTTTAGGATTCAGAATCTATTAGTATCTCTGATATATTCAGTAGTAGCTTCAAAGATAGATAAATTAGTTTGATGATCACACTCACCACAGCCTGATAAGAGTATGTCAAGGCTAAAGTGACTGTGATCTACATCAAACAATTTTTCTTTAAGGATATCTCGAGGTTCACTGTAGTTCCTACAACTTAGAAAAAAGTGAAAAACAGTTTCATATTCATTCCCACATGTACATGATGGTGAATCAATAAGATGATCTCTGTAAAGATCAGAGTTTATATTGCTAGACGAGTTTCGAAGCTGACAAAGTAAGATATTATATTTTCTATTACCTGCATTAATATAAGCAGGGTTTTGAGCACTGTCAAGTGGTATATCACTTACTGTGTTCGATAAAATTTGTTTAAATTGGTACAGCGATGTGATATTTGTCAAGTCAACCCTTGCTGCAAGTTTATTATAGTCATTAAGTGTTGCTGGAATAAAGCTTTTGGCATATATATTTGTTCTACTCATAGGAGTAGTGAAGACTCTTTGATTTCGTAACATGTACAAGTCATTCATATTGTTATAGTGTGGTTCTACTAATTCATTTAAATAATTTGGGGCAGTGCCTGTAAGAATTTTGTAAAGAAGAATAAGTCTATGTTTTTTCCTCCTTGCAGCAAGAGTGTCCCAACCAAGTTCATTATATAATTTATAATGTGAGGTTCCTCTACGCAGTCCGGTAATGGTTCGAGCCGCTTCTAATTGAATAGATTCAAGTAGAGTAGCCTCTTGCTGAGTACAATTATCAAAAATGATATCACCATATTCCAATATAGGCCGAATATAGGCTGTATATATAGTGTTAAGTGTTTTACGGCTCATTTTATATTTTACAGATTTCAATAAGTTTATACATTTATAAGCTTTTGTATAAATATAGTTAATATGGTGATGCCATTTACCATCTTGCGATAAGAATACTCCAAGATGCTTATGATTTGGCACATTTGATATTGTTTCATTTTGAAATATGATATCTGGACATACTATATCCCTTTTCCTGCTAAAGGTTACTGATTCTGTCTTAGAAGGATTGAATTTAATATCCCACTTTTTGGACCATATATTTATGTTTTCGAGATCACTAGCTAGACTATTAGCTGCATCAAGTGAATTGGTTTGTATTACCTTAGAAATTGAAGTATCATCAGCAAATAGCCGTTTCTCATTTGTTATACATTCAACAATATCATTTATATAAATTAGAAACAGAAAAGGACCGAGGACTGATCCCTGGGGGACACCGGCACCTACCTGTCTATACGTGGAGCTGTAACCTTCTGTCATCACTCTATGTTTACGATTACTTAGATAACTCTTGAACCAATTAAGTAACTTACCTTTAATGCCATACATTTCAAGTTTAAATAACAAACCAGGATGCCAGACACGATCAAACGCTTTGCTCACATCACAAAATATTGACCTAATTTCCATTCCTTTATCAAGTTTGTTTATAATTGTATCATACATGGATAATAACTGATAAACAGTTGAGTCACCTGGAATGAACCCAGACTGGTATTTTGTTAATAATTCAAACTCTAATAAATGATTATATAAATGTTTGAAAATTATTTTTTCTAATATTTTACTGAAACAGGAAGTGATAGAAATTGGGCGATAGTTTGAAACATCATTTTTATCACCTTTGCCTTTATATATAGCATTAATATTAGCCAATTTCCAAGACAGAGGAACAGAACCAGTTGACATGGTTTTATTAAATAACATAGTGAGCGGAGTTACTATAGATGGTGTAAGGAGTTTTATAACTTTAGGTATCATTTCATCAGGCCCTGCAGGCTTCCTAGCATTAAGAACTGAAAGTTGATCTCTCACATCCTGTTCATGAAATAAAATGTTGTTAAGTATATTTGGAGACTCAGGAACAGGCGGCAAAGGATCAATGTTATCAGAAGATGTAGAAATAGATGTAAAATAGTCAACAAGGCATTCAGCTTTATCAAATGGGTGAAACAGAGATGTGTTATTGTAGTTTAATGGTGGAATGGTAATTGATTTGTTGTTGATTTTAAGAATAGATTTAGCAGTTTTCCACCATTTTGATGATGAGAGATTTGAGTCATTCAGAGAGTTTTCTAATTTTTCAATGTATAAGGATTTAGAATCACGTATCAATCTGATAGTTTCATTTCTTATATTTCTGAAGCTGGCCCAGTGATTTGGACTATTGGTATGAAGTGCTTTTTTATGGATTCTATTCCTCTGTCTTAACTTTAGCCTTATCTCGTTCGACATCCATGGCTTATCATTAGGGCGGATAATTATTTTTTTTCTTGGTATACAGTCATCTACAGCTTTGTTAATAGTATCAACAAGTATGGTGTTAAGATCATCAACATCCTGCTCATCACTTATACTTACCCAGTTCATATCATCAAGTATTTGGTTCATTTTAATGACATCAGCATTATTATATTCTAGAACATATTTACTGTATGCATGTTGTTTAAATATAGAGTAGGCAATGCTAAAATTGATCACAGAATGGTCACTACATATTGGAGGAGTAACACTTACATTTCTCACAATATTGTCATTGTTGGAGAAGATAACATCAATTGAGGTAGAAGAATCTGGAGTTATTCTAGTAGGATCTTTTACATAACTAGACATACCATATTTTACAAGAAGTCTACTTAAGCGAGAATTTGGTTGGATATTGCTCATATTTACATTTATGTCACCTGTAATAATTATGTCTGCATTTGATTGTCTAGAATTGTCAGTTACATAATGTAGGGAGTTATCGAGTCTGTTCCAATAGTCAATGTTACTGTCAGGAGGTCTATATATGCAACCTAATAAGGTTTTATTATTACCAACAGTTATTTCTGACCATAATAATTCTAAATCAGGCACCTCAAGATCCAGTCTTCTCCTCATACTGATGTTATCTTTATAATAAATTATAATGCCTCCCCCAGGTCGCAGACAACGGTCCTTTCTGAAATGTTGTTTAGAAAAATATTCAATTAACAATTCATTATCAGGTATAGTGTCATTAAGATGACTTTCAGTTAAACATACTATGTCTTTGTCACTCAATTCAGCTTCGACTATATCTAGTTTATTTCTAACTGAACGGATATTTACATGACCAATATCAAGACTGCATAGAGGACCTGGATTGTTTTCAATATCCATACTCTTAATAATTAGAATCAATAAAATTAAAAGCGAGAAATGATCATTTGAGTACATTGGGTAGATACCTATAATTATAAAGCACGAGACATCGGTTCTGTTAATATTATAAACAATAGCTACGCCAGAGAATTTGCAACTGCCGAGAGGTACACACCATACTAGTGACCATATACTCTTAGTATACATCACAAGGGTAAATATATTATCCGTTATCAAACTGATACAATTTAACTATAAACAGCATGGGGTACCAAACTACAGTTGCATTATAACTAATGCTCGTCCTAAAATACGAACTTTTAAAGTAGCATACATTCTTGTTCGTAGGGGAAAGATGTTGTTGCTGGGGGATATCCGATAGACATATATTTTGTAACGATAAACACAATACAGATAAGACAAACATAACTATATACATCAATGTTACCGCAATAAGGCTTGCTAGGAACAGGGAATTCAGAATACCACCAATATTAATGTCCGTGGTCAGACACAAGAAAACACCACATGGAAGTAGAGAGGTACTCTACGTAAATCAAAATCTTGAAATAATAGACAGCAGGTTCAGTTCAATTAAAACATCTGGGGGATGTAGATCACTTGTATAATATAAATAAGAAAAACGGTATTATTGTTCCGGATTTGTGGATACATTACTCCTCACTTATTCATGATACAATATTGCCTTTCATATGCATGAGCATGCTAGAAATACAAAAATACAAAAAGAAGTAATAAACAGAGAAATAGTAAGGGGAAGAAGTATAAATACTTCCTCGTTAAGTTAGTAACAACATGTATACTCAGGGATCGTGGGACATGCGTCAAGATATCCATAAGACCAGAGGAGTGATCTCCCTTATACTAAAATTGCGTATGTAGCAGACTAACTTTTAATCTTAGAACATCCAAAACAACACTGTGTTACTTTAATAAATAAAAGTATATAGTAAATACTGTAGTAGAGACTTGATCGTATTTTTTTCAACTAAATACACTGTAAATATGTAGGCCGATGCCTATAGCATACGATATACTGATTATGTATATATGACAAGTGGATATAATAAGAATAGGACATTTCGCTTGGTATCTGGTATAAATGTTGATCATTACAATACATGTGTACATAAGCATACCAATAAAAAGTGTACACAATAATGCATAACAAAATGTTTATAAACTTGTGGAGATATGGCAATTTAAATTGTCACACAGTATACACTAGAGAGATACATATATATGTAAGCTGCATTACTAGTAATTAAGTCATGCTGAGAGCAACAGAAGTAGCATACTTACCTCAAGGTCACCAGACAACCTTGAAGTCATAACATTGTTGAACACGATTTACTATCACGAATTACATCGTACACTGCATCACATAATATATAAGCATATACTTATATCTTATATATATATTATATCAGTATAATATCTCAAGGTCACATCACATTATCCTGAGTTAGCATTGTCCGTACCTTTGCTGGAATTAGGCCTAGAAGATGATTTCCCTCGATCGCGAGCACGCCTGCTGACATCTAGGAACGAATCTCCATTCTGATATTCACTAAGTGTACGGGGCCTGTTGGGTTTGTTAGGGGGGTCCGGATATAACTGAAGGTCATCTAGTGTGGTAACTGTAGTTTTATGGTTGTCGTTGCTACGTATCACAATCCGACCATCCTGGGTCCAAGCACCTGATATAAGATTCTGTTTTTTGAGATATCTTGCCTTGGTGAATACATCCATACGGGTTTTGGTTAGGGCCTCATTTAGGAAGAAGGGGATTTTTCCATCAGTAGTACGGAGATCTTTATTGCTGAACAGCTCAAAGCGTTTCTCATAAACTAGTGCTCTAACTCGATATGAGATGAACCGGACTATAATATCCCGGGGGTACTCAGAATTGGCCTTTCCCACCCTGTGTGAACGACTGATGTCAGCAGAAACAACCATCAAGCCTAGTGCCTCATTACATGCAGCAAGCACTAATTGATCAGTGTCTTCCCCTTTAGTCTCAGGTATACCTCTGAATTTTAAACAGTTACGTCTGGAGTATTGCTCAAGGTCATCCATGCGGGTCTCAATTTTTTTAAGTTGTATTTTCAATTCCGAGATACCAAGGGCAGTTTGAAGAGAAGTTTTATATAAGTCATTGTTTAACAATAGTTTCACAACTTCATCTACCTGCTTAGGATCATGGATAGCACTAAGGGTGTCAATACTTTTCTTTACCTTGTTTGATAGCTCCGAAGTTGCCATGTTGTAAAGTTCAGGTGAGCGACGTAGTGATTACACAAGCGTATACGTACATGTACACGTATACATTAATATGGCGCTCCGTAAATCTCGTGCAGGGCCGCTCGGTTCACAATAACAAGTCCGAATATTTCAATTAGTAGCACTCTCGTATGTCCAATTATGAGGTAATTCATTAGGTGGTTATGTTATAAACATATGTGCCAAGTCTAGATCATGTCTGCGGAGTAAAACAGCTAGTATAATGAAATCCCCGTCACCTCATGGAAACACTACTTATCATCCATGACCGGAAGTAACATTCCAGTTCACCATTTGGGACCTCACCACCCACCAATCAGGCTCCGTAGGTCACATCAGTGTCATTTATGTAAAATAGGATTGCCCTCCCCAAATGATGTTTCACACCAAATTTAGACCTACAATGTTAAGGAGGAGTTGGGTTTCTAAGCACAATTTCAGCAAACATCCCCTTTTCGGCCCCTGACCTCTGTCCCTAGGTGCCAGACCAGCCTCATTTAGATAAGATAGGATTGCCCTGCCCGCATTATGTTTCACGCCAAATTTGGATGCAATCCATCCAAGAATTAAGGAGGAATAGGGTTTAAAGCAACAATTCACCAACTTTTCCCTTTTTGGGCCGCACCACTCTGGCCCCTAGGTCACAATAGCCTCAGTTATATAAAATATGATTGCCTTCCACCAATGATATGGATGTTTCACAGCAAATCTGGATGTAATCCACCAAAGGGTTCAGGAGGAGCAGAGTTTTAATAATTCACCAAGTTTTCTGTCTCACCACTGTGGCCGTTCAGACCAACCTCACTTACATAAAATATGGTTGCCCTCCCTCAATAATGTGTCACACCAAATTTGGTAGTAATCTACTATGGGGTTAAGGAAGAGAAACGTTTTGAAAGACAAGAGGTCCAATGGACCTGTATCGCTCACCTGGCTCTACAGCAAATTTGAAGTTGATTGAGGTCATATCTTCCAATACTATGCTGATTATCTCTTTATTCAAATATCAGAATAAGCTAGGTTTATTCATATCAATAAATTTTCAAATCCTTCATTCCAGCATACTATTAGCCTAAATCAGGTATCCGAGACTCTTGGCTATCATAAAATAATTTAAGCTGATTTCAAGCCTGTGACCTTGAATGCTACAGACCCAATATCAAGTCCCTGGACCTCTTGGTTATCGAGAAGAAGCTGTTTGAAGATTGTAGCCTATTTGACCCATGTTGCCTTAAAAAAAAGTTCAAGGTCATTCATTTGAACAAACTTGGAAGCCCTTCACCCCAGTATGATACAGGCCTAATATAAAGTCTGTGGGCCTCCTGGTTACTGAGAAGAAGTCAGTTGAAGATTATAGCCTTTTTTTTTATCCTTATGACCTTGAATGAAGGTCAAAGTCATATATTTGAACAAACTTTGTAGCCCTTCACCCCAGCCAGCATGCTACAAGCCAAATATCAATTCCTTTGGCCTCTTAGTTATTAAGAAGGAGTTGTTCAAAAGGGAAAGTTGACACAGGGTGGCCGGACGGAAGGACGATTGACGCTGCACCATGGCATAAGCTCACTTGCTCTTTGGGCTCTTACTAGTATCTTGTACAATGTATGTGCAATGAATAAAATCAAATTGATCTTACCAACTGAAGTGTTTCCTGAACAAATGTTGGCCTTACAACCACAGCCACATTCCTTTGGAAGTTGCTTTGCATATTCATCAACCTCATACTTCTTCCCTGGTACCAACTGAGAAAATAGGTGATGTGCCAATCCAGCCATAATCTGTGTCTCTTTGTTTCCATTTGTTGAAAGAGTGGTTGCAGTGAGAAGTTTTTTAATTGCCTTTTCATGATTTCTTTTCTCTGGAAAAAAAATACACTTGATTCACAAGAGGAATTCTGAATTGGGGCCAACCATTGATGATCTCGATTGGTTCTAATTATTGTACGGCTGATCTTTTCTCCATATATAATAGATTTTAGTATATTTGACCACTGTGACCTTAAATGTGACCATGATCAAGTTCATCCAAATAAACAAACTTGGTAGTCATCCCAGCATGTTACAGACCTAATATCGTGTCCCTAGGCCTCTTAGTTATCGAGAAGAAGTTGTTTGAAGATTTAAGCATATTCGACCCCATGTGACCTTGAATGGGGGTCAAAGTCATCCATTTGAACAAACTTGGTAGCCCTTCATCCAAGCATGCCACATACTTAATATTGGGTCTCTGGGCCTTTTGGTTATTGAGAAGATGTTGTTTAAAAGATTTTAGCCTATTGGACCCATGTGACCTTGAATAAAGGTCATAGTCATCCATTTGAACAAACTCTGTAGCCTTTATATATCTCAACATGATACATACCTAACATTGGGTCTATGGGCCTTTAGGTTATCAAGAAAAAGTTGTTAAAAGATTTCAACATATTTGAGACCTGTGACCTTGAATGAAGGTCAAGCTCATCCATTTGAACACATTTAGTTAGTTTTTCATCAGAGCCTTCAATAGACCCAAATACCAGGTCCCTGGGCCTGTTGGTAATGGAGAGGAAGTTGTGTAATGATTTTAGCATATTTGACACATGTTACCTTAAATAAAATCCCCTATGGGTTTTTTCGAAAAAAACAGATAAATGACAACAACGTGCATGATAAACAAGACCATATCCCATAAGTATGATAGTTTTTGGATAATGTAGTAATTTTTGTTGTGGCCTAAATCAAACGATGTGCTTTTTGTGTGCGTTTAAAATTGAGCATGTTTTGGTCGGACGTAATGGCGGATTAATCAGAACATGTCGAACAAGTTCAAATCCAGTACATACGATACACGCATGCGCACAACAAACTAAAACACATGGAAACAAAAATGGCTTCCAATGTGAATCGACTGCGGTTGAAAACGATAACAGCTTCCGAAAATGAAGAGAATAATAGGAAAATGGGTCAAACACAATCCTAGAATTAACTTTGGGAAGCAGTACAATAGATTGCAACAGTTCAAACATGAAAACAGCAGTAATACGGACGCCGCTCGTATTCTGCTTGATTGTTTGATAGTAAGTCATGACAATCTCGGTAATATTAAACAAACTCGGTGATATTCACACAAACTCGGTAATATTTACACAAACTCGGTAGTATTAACACAAACTCAGTAATAGTTCCACAAGCTCGGTAATATTTACACAGTCTGTACAAGTACATCCAGGGCTTTTTCTGGGGGCTTTTTGGGGCCGTTAATGGGCCCCATTCCCAATTGAAATTATTTCATATTTCAGCCAAATTCCCCAAATTTGCAGTTTACTCCTGAAAAAAACAAATTAAGTAACTGGAACACATGTTTTCGCCACATTTTGTGTATTCCTACAGGCTACATATGACATATCAGTGCAAAGAGTACCCAAAACTGTTTGTATTTTGAGTATGAAAGTCAAGCACATCCAGGAAAGATCGGCGGGAATCTCCAATTTTCGAAAAGTCCCTATGGGGTTTTCGAGAATACGGATAAATGACAACAATGTGCATGATAATCAAGACCACATTCCATAAGTATGATAGTTTTTGGTTAATGTGGTAACTTTTGTAGTGGCCTAGATAAAACAATGTGCTTTTTGTGTGCGTTTAAAATTGACGATGTTTTGGTCGGACGCAATGGCTGCTTAATTACAAAACTTGGACATGTCGAATAGGACCCTATGGATTTTAGAAAATACGGATAAATGGCAACAATGTGCATGATCAATAAGACTATATCCCATAAGTATGATAGTTTTTGGTTAATGTGGTAACTTTTGTAGTGGCCTAAATAAAACGATGTGCTTTTTGTGTGCGTTTAAAATTGACGATGTTTTGGTCTGACGTAATGGCGGCTTAATTACAAACTTGGACATGTCGAATAGGACCCAATGGATTTTCGAAAATACGGATAAATGACAACAATATGCATGATCAATAAGACTATATCCCATAAGTTTGATAGTTTTTGGTTAATGTGGTAATATTTGTAGTGGCCAAAATAAAACGATTTGCTTTTTGTGTGCGTTTAAAATTGACGATGTTTTGGTCTGACGTAATGGCGGCTTAATTACAAACTTGGACATGTCGAATAGGACCCAATGGATTTTAGAAAATATGGATAAATGGCAACAATATGCATGATCAATAAGACTATATCCCATAAGTATGATAGTTTTTGGTTAATGTGGTAACTTTTGAAGTGGCCTAAATAAAACGATGTGCTTTTTGTGTGCGTTTAAAATTGACGATGTTTTGGTCTGACGTAATGGCGGCTTAATTACAAACTTGGACATGTCGAATAGGACCCAATGGATTTTCGAAAATACGGATAAATGACAACAATATGCATGATCAATAAGACTATATCCCATAAGTATGATAGTTTTTGGTAAACACACATACAAATAATAACTTACGATCTTTATTTGAAGATAAAGTAAAGACTTCATTCTTGTTGATAAATAACTTTTGTTCAGAACAGAAAGCTAGTAAAAGACTTTGTAAATCAATTCCAATTATTAGGTAAAAAAAAAAACGATGTCTGATATGATCTGGGAAATCACCTGTTTCTATAAATAGAACACAAAAGAGTTCCATTTGAACATAAATGGTGGAACACACGTTCTCTGGTCTAAAGATCGCCTGACAGGAGTATTCAAGTGATGTTTAAGCTTAATATATGATAATCAATAGATATCTTCATCTAGAATATTTTTATGACTGAATATTTTACCGTTTCCACAACCCTGGGTATTCGGTTATAAGGTATAGTCTGTTTCATAAAACTTCAGAATAACTGATCTTAATAAGGGCGCCCCCACTGTCAATTACCCGCGCCCTGCGCCCTTAATAGGTCAAATACAGTAAATATGTGTTGCGTAATATATACAGAACGTGTTATTTAACACTGTTTAATATCGTTATCCAACTAACCCAGATGGAATATAGATATCGCCTTGTAAACAATCGTCTGTTTGTGTTGCCACGATTTCAAAACAGTCACGTAATGATTTAAGAATAATTTCCGTGCTAAATTTAGAGGGGGATTCCCAACTAAATCGAGTGGTCAAGCTGGACATAGGGATTGACTGTCAACATTGAAACAGCACAGAAACATAACTGGAAATGAACAAAACGCGTTCATTCAGTGAAAATTGCAACGTTTTTACTGTGATGTCCCTTTTAAATTTAATGCAAGCTGAATAAGTGGATGCATCTATTCCGAGACCTATATACTTATTATAGGTCTCTGATCTGTTCAAATGACACATTTAATTGCAGTCCTATTATCACCAAAAATGATTCAAACTGATATAATTTTGTTATCCGTGCTGAAACTGCGCATTTATTAATTAAAATGTAGTTCATTAATTTATTTCACAATTAAGTAGTTTTACATTATAACCACCAGCATTAAAATTATGCCGTTTATCATTTTTAAAGATATTTCTTCTTCTCTCTTTTTTTTTTTTTTTTAATATCAAACTAGAGGGAGAGAATGTAGTGGAGCACTTCTAAAACAAGAGATCCCAGAGGGATCTTGGCGCCCATCATTGAATGTTCTTCATAGGTCTTTTCACTACTTTTCTCTTCTTCTAAGTCTTACTAATCTGTGTAAATTCAGAAGAAACCTCTAGTACTTTTCAAACAAGGGAAACCTATATATAAAATTTAAGATTTAGGCACCAAGGGGAACCTGCCTGTTGGCCATGTTGTTTTCCGATCGGTCCCAAAATGCAATATGCATAACTAGGCACCAAGGGGAACCTACATATGAAATTTGAGAAAGATCCCTTTAGTACTTTCTGAGGATTCGCGATAACAAGAATTGTTTACGGACGGACGGAGGGACGGACCACGGACCACGGACGCAGGGCGATTTGAATAGCCCACCATCTGATGATGGTGGGCTAAAAAGTGAGGCGGAGGGCTGGTTGCTACTTAGTCTACGACAATGTAAAGTCCCCCTCTCCTTCGAAGAGACAAGCTAAAAACCTACCACGCAGAAATTCCAACAATCTCAAAAAAGATTGTCGGCAAACGTCCGGATATTTCTCGATGGCGTCCACTCCACATGTTTGAAAGTTTTCCAGAACAGATACATTTAGAATGTCCTTCATGTAAACGAGCTTACTCTCCGGACACCCGCTGTCATAATCTGTTTCAAATGCCTCCTGAATTTCATAGCTAATTTGAAGAGAGACGTAGGCATCGCTAAATGACGTTCTGTCTGAAGCGTTACTTCTATGTATCACAAGGTTGATGAATGCAGGTGTGGGAGAAACAGTTATATTTTCAGCTGTGATGAATTTCAAAATACGTTTGACGGTTTTCTCCTCTGACGACCCCCTGAATTCTTTTAAATCAAGGCCAATTTGTGGATTGTTTGAGGCCAGTTTCTTTCTGACATACGCAGGGGTTAGACGATTTACAGGATCGGGCAGAGTCAGGCAGGATCGGGCAGGATCGGAGGTATTGCGTATAGGATCGAACCTTTTAATTATCAGTTATCTATTTGATCTTTTGGTATTACGTGTTCAAATTTGGAAGTTATAAATATATACATCGCCTACCTCGAAATTAATTATTAATTACTTTGGTAAATGCTATATATATCGTGTTTCTTATAACTTTCGTAGGTTATATAACATATATCAGGTAAATGATGAATTACGTATTTCGGAAGTCAAAACTTACCGTAAATTATGTATATTTCTTTGTGTACTTCTGCTGTTAATATTTTTACATTAATAGATATATTAATGTTTTAAATTAAATACACTCAAAATTACCAAAAATTATCCAATGCCTTTTTACTTTAAAATAACTGTATACATTTATATTATCCTTGTCTGAATGTTATGTGTACTTTAGATATAATGTTTATGGTACTTCTTCGTTATGAGAGGAATAAAAATAGTCATGTAAATGATGAATCACATACTTAAGGAGTAAAAATATACCGTAAAATATGAAATATATATATATGAGTTTCGTACCTCGAGAGTCAAGCTATACCGTTAAATAAGCAGACTATAATATGTTTATTATTAAATGATATGTTCGAAATCATTAATCTTTTCAATGTGACACTTAATATACGTATGTGAATCTGAATCTGTTTCTCAATTGTCAAACTGGCTGGTGTCAATACGCCTTAAAACAATGACGAAATTTCATTGATTACGTATTGTACGTACTTGTTATATTGACATGTGAAACGTAAATACAAAATATTGTATTGTATAGAACCTGATAAGATGGAAAGTCTTTCTCACACCTGTTTCGCGATGTTAATTCCATGTGTATTTGTGTCACTCAAAGATATCTATAGGTAAATTGTGTTGATGGTATCTCAAGGAGTGGTCATGACCACCCAGGGTGTTAGCCAATTATAGTCAGTTTCATTTATAGTAATAACATTACCTGAGATTACCTGGACAGATTTTCCTAAATAACGATAAAATGAACAGAAGCCATATCCGTGAAATTACACTTTATAAAGATAAAATGATCACATATCGCTATATATTATCGTAAAAGTATTCAATATATGTATGTATATATATCTTTTTTTCAATTTCAAAATAATCTGTGGATCCTGATCAAGAAATCCATAAGATATCTTTTACGTCATTTTAACAGTGCATAGTCACAAGTAAGGATGTTTATCAATTTGTTATTGCTCGATATATATATTTCATTATATTCGATTTGGATATTGATACTAGTAACCCTTTTTAGTATTAGCACATGAAGTAATTATTTATGTATTAACTTATTTTCTTAATTTGATTTTTAAAACACACATAAGGTAAGGTAATGTATGTATGTATGTATGTATGTATGTATGTATGTATGTATGTATGTGTCGGATGGTGTGTATGGGTGTGTGTGTGTTGTGTGTATTGTGTGTGTGTTGTGTATTGTGTGTGTGTATTGTGTGTGTTGTGTATTGTGTGTGCTGTGTGTGTGTGTGTGTGTGTGTGTGTGTGTGTGTGTGTGTGTGTTGTGTGTGTGTGTGTGTTGTGTTTTGAGTGTCTTGTGTATCGTGTGTCTTGTGTATTGGGTGTATTGTGCGTGTGTTGTGTATTGTTTGTGTTCTGCATTGTTTGTGTTGTGTATTGTGTGTGTGTTGTGTATCGTATGTTTTGTAGTTTGTGTGTTGTGTATTGTGTGTGTGTTGTGTATCGTATGTTTTGTAGTTTGTGTGTTGTGTATTGTGCGTGTGTTGTGTATTGTTTGTGTTCTGCATTGTTTGTGTTGTGTATTGTGTGTGTGTTGTGTATCGTATGTTTTGTAGTTTGTGTGTTGTGTATTGTGTGTGTGTTGTGTATCGTATGTTTTGTAGTTTGTGTGTTGTGTATCGTATGTTTCGTAGTTTGTGTGTTGTGTATTGTGTGTGCGTTGTGTATCGTATGTTTTGTAGTTTGTGTGTTGTGTATTGTGTGTGCGTTGTGTATCGTTTGTTTCGTAGTTTGTGTGATGTGTATGTATAATATGAATGCTAGCCGTTTCCGTCAGGAAGTCAATGTGTACAGTGTAGAGCATTACTTGGGGACGGGAGATAACTCGCGATATTCTGCCAGTAAAATTGTATTGATTGGTTTTGTATGGTCACGTGACTTTGTATCGAGACTCCATATCAAACTGTTAAGTCTAAAAGATGTGTTTCTACCCTCCTGATAGACGATGGGTTAAAGCTAACACTGAGATCTGAGACGTGGCAGAAATTAACATAAACACGTTGCTGATATTTTGCAACGTTTAACTATTGCTGACAAATCTCGATTTTTTATAGTAGGCCTATATGTTTTGAGTAAAGCAGTTACAATCTCTCACAAAATGTGTTTGGAGTTCTTACTTTATCTTAGATGTCTGATTGCCAGGTTTCCGTATCGTATCACCGAATGATATATTGTTGATGTATACATACGCGTGGGTAGCTAGGATGGACATTTAATCATGTTTCCAAAGTAAACTTAAACTGTTCCCCACACATCCTCTTCTTATAATATGGTAATGGGTTCATCGACAGGCTCGTTTTCTACAAACACTTCGCTTTTGTTCAATCTGGTCTTTAATCTTGGCAGTAAATTTAGGCCCATCACGTATTTAAGGGAATGTAAATGAACAAGATCAGGAATCAATGACTCAATGTCTTTTGCGAACACATCAGTCGTGTTGTCCGGACGACTCAAGCCGTTCCCTCCGATCTGTAAACACACTACGTCGGGTTTAAAGTCATAAAATTAAGCCATGGATGTAGGGCAGGGTACCTGCAGTTCCTCCTGAATTAAAAGTTAGGAGCGCAGAGAACACTACCTGACATAGACGGCGAATCAAAATATGTCCCACATATAATAACACGAATAGGTATATTTATCTCGGACAGGGTGCAAATTACAATGTTCTTACATATAGGAGATGTATGAAAATAGTTTATGGTAACACAAGCATACTAGCCTGAAACTTTCGTTTATAAAAAAACGATGGTCGTTGCTGACTCGATGACAGGTTTACACTAGAAACCCCGTGTCTCTAAAAGGTTGTTCTTCCCGTATCGGGAGTCTGGATGAATCAGTCCATGTTAGGCCACAAAACGACGCAAAATCTTGTTTTCGTTTGGCTTAACCGTACCAAGACGTCTTCTCCACGTAATGTGGTTGTTTTTTATTTTCAGAAAAACAGTTACTCTGTTGTTTTTTTGGTTGTTTTTTTTTCCAAAATTGAACTTTTTAAAGATGCATGGCGACAGTGAAAAGTTGTCCTGATGAGGATGTTGGCACTAATGACCAATCAAGTTTGATCTTCAACAGAAGACCCGTATGTAATACCAAACAAGGGAATGTGGGCGGAGCCAAAGCTATGTATATAAAACATTGACGACGTCAACAAAAATGTGTTTGTAAACAATCTTTTATTTCCCATTAAGTTTCATTTTGGTGACATACACTTTATTCAAACAAGGGAATTTCCGTTTAACTTAAACCAGCTTCCAATATCAAAAATCTTCTTCACTTAATTTTCGTAGTCAACAGTTGCTTAAGGCACACTTCTTTTTGAACTTCATGTTTGAAGCGCTATAATGGAACAACCATCATTAAGAAACCATAATTTATAAACAAAATCGGTGGAACATGCGCAAAGCATGAACGAAAAATCAAAAAAAAAAAAAAAAATCGATTCAAATCTACAAGACTGATGTATCGTGTTGTGATTTGAACGGTTTGTACACTAGCCTACCGAGACTGATGTATCGTGTTGTGATTCAAACTGTTTGTACACTAGCCTAACAAGACTGACACCGTCCGGTACAACGATCACTCCGACAACCGCGGCCAGGATGATACAGGCCACGCCTCCCATGGCCACACTACTGGGCCGGGAGTCATACACGCTGATGAGTTTACGCCTCTGGGAGGACAACATGGTTTTGTTTACTTCCAACTGAATCCTTAACCCACGCAGAATCTCATCAAGTTCCCGTCTGTCAAGTTTTGTGAGGTTCTTGAGGAGACAGCATGTATTACACGTGCTATTGTTTACATCATGAGTGACTAGAGCCGTGGTAGGTGTTAAAACTGACGTCGCAGATGTTTCCTGCAGATCAGATATCGTCTCGCCTTCCGCTTCTGTCGTTTGAGTCGAAAGGGAGAGAGTAGAAAATACATCAGTTTCTGGTGAGGACACAGTGAAAACTGCAGTATCTGATTCGGTGAAATGTGTAGATGAATGTGTGATGTCGCCATCAACTGCATCCAGTCGAGATGTCGTAGTCGGATCTGAAGTTGTCACAGAGAGAGAAAAGGTTGAAACACAAATTAGTCATAAATATTTTAAACCTGTCATTTTGTAATTGTGAATTTGAGGACATGAATACTTGATCACGTGCATTTCTTTCTTTTAATATAAAACTGTTCTCAATTTCAAATGTTGTTATTAAAATCAGCTTCGTTTCAAATCTAAACATCATAAATGAATACCAGTTGCACAAAGAGATTATCAATTTTATGGGGTTCACTGAATCGAAATAAAATTAGACTCGTAATTTCTGCTCCTCTTCGATGCACTGCAATAGAAGATCTAACAACACCCCATAGGAGGTCATCCCAGCATGACCTTTGAGCCTAGCCAATCAGCGCGTCGCCCTTGAAATTTTCAGTGTAATTTCATTTTCTTTTTTGAAGTAAAAATAGTTACGTTACGTTCCCGAGGTATTTCTATGGTCGATAACAACCACTCCTAAGCTAAGATAATTCCAAGAGATTGTCAATACATATAGGGCTCACAGCTAAGATAATTCCAAGTGATTATCAATACATATAGGGCTCACAGCTAAGATAATTCCAAGAGATTGTCAATACATATAGGGCTCACAGCTAAGATAATTCCAAGAGATTGTCAATACATATAGGGCTCACAGCTAAGATAATTCCAAGAGATTGTCAATACATATAGGGCTCACAGCTAAGATAATTTCAAGTGATTGTCAATACATATAGGGCTCACAGCTAAGATAATTCCAAGTGATTGTCAATACATATAGGGCTCACAGCTAAGATAATTCCAAGAGATTGTCAATACATATAGGGCTCACAGCTAAGATAATTCCAAGAGATTGCCAATACATATAGGGCCCACAGCTAAGATAATTTCAAGTGATTGTCAATACATATAGGGCTCACAGCTAAGATAATTCCAAGTGATTGTCAATACATATAGGGCTCACAGCTAAGATAATTCCAAGAGATTGTCAATACATATAGAGCTCACAGCTAAGATAATTCCAAGAGATTGTCAATACATATAGGGCTCACAGCTAAGATAATTACCTGTCTCACAGAGAGCCTTTTTGCGAGTATAACACCTTGCGGTGTACATCTGATTGTTTAATAGCAACACACACGATTGTTCAGGACAACCATCAGGCTCTTGATAAGAAGTGTCCCCCCTTCCCCATCCACTATAGACCCATGGCTGTACTTTTCCGTCGCCGCACTTGAAAGTGTCATTGAATCTCATGTATATCCAGTAAAACCCCTCGTGTCTGGAAAACAGTGATCAAAATCGTGAATTAAACTATCGCTTTTCACATAAAGACTTACTGATATTTTTTTATCAGAATTAAAAACAGGTATTCCTTTATAGACTTTCTAGTTAATGAGACTATTTACTACGCATCAGGATATTGAAATAGTTTTGAGACCATAATCAAATATTTTTTAAGCAAGATAGTTATGTTCGTATTGTCTTTTTGAATTTATTAAATACTAATAACCAAGATAGATATAAACGTATGTCCAAAAGATATCATTAAATATGCCTAAGCAAAATAGTTATCAACCTACTGTCGAATCGACATCATTGAATACCAATAACCGATATAGTTTAAAACAATTTAGTAGAATAAAACCAAAGTATTTGTATATTCCCCCTGTTTTATTACATGTAATACAGAAAAGTGTAGGTATGTCAATGGTTCTCTACCTATATATTTTTTTCTTTTACTTTTTTTTAAAAAATTTTACACAGTATGCAAAAAAGCATTTTGAATATTTAGACACCTGCATGTCTTTCAATTATGTATTTACATTAAAACACTTACAATCGATATTCTTGGTATTGGTCGTGAGCTGTGAAGTAGTTCCACTTGTCCTGACTATCTAGAACGATCAGATGGCCATTCCAATCCTCACAGTATTCTTTAGCTTCTGCCCATTTCAATGTTTCTGAACTGATTCGCAGATTCGTGAAGAGGGGCATTGCCTCTGATGTTTAAAAGGGAACAATATACATAAAACGCACTCAAATGTCCTTATGTCTTCCCGTATCGAAATGTACTATCAAATTCATCAGTCGTTAGAATTACTTCAAATGTTAAAATATTACTTTGTTAGACTTAATATGCATTGTTTCTTTTTCAATCAACATGTTCAAGTACATTTGGAAAACAAATCACAGTAGTAACAGTGGTAACAATGTTAACATTGGGATTTTTTTCATTTTTTTTCCATTTTATTTTTTTATTTTTGAAGATTTTTCAACAGTACATAATACATTTACAATTTAATTTATCCATACATCATACATACATTCCTTCCATTCTTCATAATCAGTTAAAATTCAACAGTATATTTTAGATGATATAAAAAAATTGTATGTGCTGTATTTATAAAAGAAAGAACAAGGGATAGAAGAAATTAAAGAAAAAAGAAAAGAAAGAAAAAAATCAGTGTGGAGAAAGAATTGTTGAATAAGAGGGAGAAGGGTACATGAGGATTTGACAATGAGCTTGATGTTTTAGATATGAAATAAGTGAATCTTATCATCATATTGCAGGGACTTTGAGAAGGGAGGGGGTTTGTTTATTCTATCATATAAACAGATATAAGTTGAGATGAACTGAAACGTCTTACCTCGCAAAAGAAATGACCATAACGACACCAATACAATGACATCCATCGCCAGCAATGTCTAATTGGCAATAATTATGGTACAGAGACTATGTTCTGTCACATACACTCCAGGAACACCGACATCTATAATTCAGATCCCGTATAGATTTACTTGCTTGGAATTTTAAAAAGCGTGACATGTAATATCCATGTAAAGAGGGTAATTCCAGACACCATTCACCTGATGACCTTTGTGTTGTGTATGGTGTTGCATATCGTGTGTGATTTGAACTATGTGTGTTATACAGTGTGTTTTGTGAGTTGTTTATAACTTGTCATGTGTATCGTGAGTGTTGCATATTGTGTGTTGTATGTCGTATGTTGTGTATCGTGTGTATCTTGTGTATTGTGTGTATTGTGTGTATTGTGTGTATTGTGTGTATCGTGTGTATTGTGTGTATCGTGTGTATAGTGTGTATTGTGTGTATTGTGTGTATTGTATGTATTGTGTATCGTGTGTATCGTGTGTATCGTGTGTATTGTGTGTATCATGTGTATCGTGTGTATCGTGTGTATTGTGTGTATTGTGTATCGTGTGTATTGTGTGTATTGTGTGTAGTGTGTGTATTGTGTGTATCATGTGTATCGTGTGTATCGTGTGTATCGTGTGTATTGTGTGTATTGTGTGTATTGTGTATCGTGTGTATCGTGTGTATCGTGTGTATCGTGTGTATCGTGTGTATTGTGTGTATCGTGTGTATTGTGTGTATTGTGTGTATTGTGTGTATCGTGTGTATTGTGTGTATCGTGTGTATTGTGTGTATTGTGTGTATTGTGTGTATCGTGTGTATTGTATGTATTGTGTGTATCATGTGTATCGTGTGTATCGTGTGTATCGTGTGTATTGTGTGTATTGTGTGTATCGTGTGTATTGTGTGTATCGTGTGTATTATGTTTTGTGTGTATTGTGTGTATTGTGTGTATCGTGTGTATTGTGTGTATTGTGTGTATTGTGTGTATCGTGTGTATTGTGTGTATCGTGTGTATCGTGTGTATTTTGTGTATCGTGTGGATTGTGTGTATCGTGTGTATTGTGTGTATTGTGTGTATTGTGTATCGTGTGTATCGTGTGTATCGTGTGTATTGTGTATCGTGTGTATTGTATGTATTGTGTGTATTGTGTGTATCGTGTGTATCGTGTGTATCGTGTGTATTGTGTGTATTGTGTGTATCGTGTGTATTGTGTGTATCGTGTGTATTGTGTGTATCGTGTGTATTATGTTTTGTGTGTATTGTGTGTATTGTGTGTATTGTGTGTATTGTGTGTTTTGTAAGTTGTTTTAAACGTGTGTTGTGTATATTGTGAGTTATGTATTATGTGATTTGTGGGTGTTTTTTATTTTGTATGATGTATTTTGTGTTACGTATATCTTGTGTGTTACCTTGTATTAGACATTTCTGATTTTTATGTATACGGAGTACCTACACGGACACGAACGCAGACTACTGGTAAATTGGGGCGTTTCAAAGGTGTACTTTGTACCCAACACTCCGTACCTGGTACTTTGTACCCAACACTCCATACCTAATACTTTGTACCTAACACACCATACCTGGTATTGTGTACCCAACACACCATACCTGGTATTGTGTACCCAACACTCCATACCTGGTACTTTGTACCCAACACTCCATACCTGGTAATTTGTACCTAACACTATATGCCTGGTACTTTGTACCCAACCTCCATACCTTGAATTGTGTACCCAACACTCCGTACCTGGTACTTTGTACCCAACACTCCATACCTGGTACTTTGTACCCTACCTCCATACCTTGAATTGTGTACCCTACCTCCATACCTTGTACTTTGTACCCACACTCCATACCTAGTATTGTGTACCCAACCTCCATACCTAGTACTTTGTACCCAACCTCCATACCTGGTACTTTGTACCCAACCTCCATACCTAGTATTTTGTACCCAACACTCCATACCTAGTATTGTGCATCCAACACTCCATATCTAGTATTTTGTACCCAACATTCCATACCTTGTACTTTGTACCCAACCTCCATACCTTGTACTTTGTACCTAACCTCCATACCTAGTATTTTGTACCCAACACTCCATACCTGGTACTTTGTACCCAACACTCCATACCTGGTACTTTGTACCCAACACTCCATACCTGGTATTGTGTACCCAACACTCCATACCTAGTACTTTGTACAAAACACTCCATACCTGGTACTTTGTACCCAACACTCCATACCTTGAATTGTGTACCCAACACTCCATACCTGGTACTTTGTACCCTACCTCCATACCTTGAATTGTGTACCCAACACTCCATACCTGGTACTTTGTACCCAACACTTCATACCTGGTACTTTGTACCTAACACTATATGCCTGGTACTTTGCACCCAACCTCTATACCTAGAATTATGTACCCAACACTTCGTACCTGGTAATTTGTACCCAACACTCCATACCTGGTACTTTGTACCTAATACTATATGCCTGGTACTTTGCACCCAACCTCTCTACCTAGTATTGTGTACCCAACACTCCATACCTGGTACTTTGTACCCAACCTCCATACCTAGTATTGTGTACCCAACACTCCATACCTTGTACTTTGTACCCAACACTCCATACCTAGTACTTTGCACCCAACCTCCATACCTAGTATTGTGTACCCAACACTCCGTACCTGGTACTTTGTACCCAACACTTCATACTTGGTACTTTGTACCAAACACTCCATACCTGGTACTTTGTACCCAACCTCCATACCTAGTACTTTGTACCCAACCTCCATACCTGGTACTTTGTACCCAACCTCCATACCTAGTATTGTGCATCCAACACTCCATACCTAGTATTGTGCATCCAACACTCCATACCTAGTATTTTGTACCCAACATTCCATACCTTGTACTTTGTACCCAACCTCCATACCTTGTACTTTGTACCCAACCTCCATACCTAGTATTTTGTACCCAACACTCCATACATTGTACTTTGCACCCAACCTCTATACCTAGTATTGTGTACCCAACACTCCATACCTGGTACTTTGTACCCAACACTCCATACCTCGTACTTTGTACCCAACCTCCATACCTGGTACTTTGTACCCAACCTCCATACATAGTATTGTGTACCCAACACTCCATATCTGGTACTTGGTACCTTACAATCCGTACCTGGTACTTTGTAACCAACCTCTATACCTAGTATTGTGTACCCAACACTCCGTACCTGGTATTTTGTACCCAACACTCCATACCTTTGCTTTGTACCCAACACTCCATACCTAGTATTGTGTACCAAACACTCCATACCTATTATTGTGTACCCAACACTCCATACCTAGTATTGTGTACCCAACACTCCATACCTAGTATTGTGTACCAAACACTCCATACCTAGTACTGTGTACCCAACACTCCATACCTTGTACTTTGTACCCAACCTCAATACCTTGAATTGTGTACCCAACACTCCATACCTGGTACTTTGTACCCAACACTCCATACATAGTATTGTGTACCAAACACTCCATACCTAGTATTGTGTACCCAACACTCCATACCTAGTATTGTGTACCCAACACTCCATACCTAGTATTGTGTACCAAACACTCCATACCTAGTATTGTGTACCCAAACACTCCATACCTAGTATTGTGTACCCAAACACTCCATACCTAGTATTGTGTACCCAATGCTCCTTACCTAATACTTTGTACCCAGTACCCCGAACCTTGATTTGTGTACCTAATAATCCATACCCCGACATTTTCCCCCAGTATGCTGTACTTTACATACAATACTAGTATGCTGTACTTTACATACAATACTAGTATGCTGTACTTTACATACAATACTAGTATGCTGTACTTTACATACAATACTAGTATGCTGTACTTTACATACAATACTAGTATGCTGTACTTTACATACAATACTAGTATGCTGTACTTTACATACAATACTAGTATGCTGTACTTTACATACAATACTAGTATGCTGTACTTTATATACAATACTAGTATGCTGTACTTTACATACAATACTAGTATGCTGTACTTTACATACAATACTAGTATGCTGTACTTTATATACAATACTAGTATGCTGTACTTTATATACAATACTAGTATGCTGTACTTTATATACAATGAATTGTACCTAGTGCTCTGATGTCGGATATGAAATTAAACAAAACATAAATAGACTACTATATCATGTTAGAGATTGTAACGTGTTTACGACGTAGTCGTTTGTTCAGGACAGCCATCTACAGTAGAACAAGTCATGGTTACCTAACTCCCCAAATCGATACAAAGGCTTTACTAGACTCATATAGATAACAACGTAAGTTACATTATAAATCACGAGTGTGATAAAATCAACGTAAAATGTAAGACATGCATCATTAAGCCCGTGTATCTTTAAATGATTTAATAGTTCGTCCAAAATATCACAGAATTTATACAGGTAAAACGTCTGAATAACGAACCAATATGGCGTAACCTATCAGGGCGATTTGAATGAAACTTCACAGTTCATCCTTATACTAATGACGGTCAACGGTAATTCGAATATTTCAACATTCCATTGTTGATATTGTTTACATTTTGAACCTTGAACTTCTACTTCCACCTGTGCTATGTCATTTCACCTGTATATAACCAATGGCGTTAGAGACAAGAGTAGTTGAAGTTGAGCCGAAGTCGAAAAAGTTTGAGAAGTCAGTGAACTTCGTGGCCAATAGACTCGACGACATCGATAAGGGGGGTATTGGCAGTAAGGTAACTGAACAGACCATAGTACAGCAGGATCGCGTTATAGGTGAGCTTCGTCAGAAAGTGATTCAAGCGGAAGAAGACAGGCCCCTATTACAGGATACTGTGGTGGATCTGCAATGCAGATCAATGAAATACAACTTGGTCTTCACTGGTCTTGGAGGGGAAGGACGCAATGAAAGTACTGAATCTTTACGACGCGATTTTATCTTCCATGAGCTTTTGATTGATTCCAGGATCGAGTTTGGTAACGTGCATAAGGTTGGCCGTCAGACTCATGGAAAAATCGCCCTATTGTAGCAAAGGTCTTATACCAGAATGTCCTGCAACTGGTAAAACGAAGCTCATATCGTCTGAAAGGATCCGTTTACGGAATTCACGAGCAATTCCCATCAGTGATTGAGGACAAAAGAAAACGTCTCCACCCTGTGCTTAAACAGCATAAACAGTTGGGAATGACGCCAGGCTAGTGAGGGACAAACTTTACATCGACGGACGGCTATACAAGGAAAGCGATGATCACAGTCAGTCAATACAACCTCGCAATAGGTACAGTGATGCCGTCAATAACGATGGAAATCAACAGTGCGTTTCTTACAGAGATGATGTCAACTTTCCATCTGAACTGATACGCGAATCGCGAGCGACCGGTAACAAAACGAGGGCAACAGAACGCGATCTGAGAGCACGCGATTTGCAAGGAGCTTCAAGAGCTAGATCTACGGACATCAGCAGAACACCACAGGCATATGGTGTACAAAGAGAGGGACGCGCGGAGTGACTGTTCTGATTACTTATCCGTTGCTTCATGGAATATTGGACAAGGCCTTTGTGGTAAACTCAATGAAGTTGAATGTATAGAAACTATCACAAGTCATGATATAATAAGCGTTAGTGAGTGTTGGATAACTGAGAATGACTCATTTGAATGTTCGAGTTACTGCAAATACGCATTCCCGAGGAAATTCGGAAAATGTGGAGGAATTGTTGTTTTCTTTAAACAACGTGTATACAATGATATTAGTTCTCAATATTAATGATACCATAATTGTGGTAAAGTTTTCCTAACAAAAGTGCTCAGTTTTCTTTATGTTTTGTTATTTCCCTCCAGAAAATAGTGTTTTCTACTGAATTAATGATATTGATTTGTTTCAAAGTTTAGAGGAAACTCTTGTTTAGTTTAGTGATGAATGTCCAGTATATGTAGTTGGCGACCTTAATGCGAGAACTGGCATGTCAAATAACTTTATTGTAAATGATCATCTAAACCAAGATATGGTAAATAGAATGGAATGTTTTAATTATAATGTCGATGCAAATATGGTAAATATAAACAATATGGATAAATTCGTTAATTCTTTTTGAAGGAGATTAATTTCACTTTGTAAAACTACTTGTTTAAGAATTGTTAATGGTCGACATGAAGGAGACGGTGAAGGAAGTTACACATTCTATAGCAAAAATGGAAAAAGTACAATAGACTATCTGTTATCATATATGAATAACTTGAATGATATTTGCAAGTTCATGTCGGGGAAATTTGTAACAATCTCTGATCATGCATCACTGTCGTTTCAACTACGGTTCAAATATAAACAAGAAGTAGAAATCGACAAAACAAATACTACAGCAAGAGTTGCATCTAAGTCTGTAAAATGGAAAAGTGAAAATGTTGATGATATTGAAAATAGTCTTAGCGGTAATTTAGATAATATAATGGGTATCAGTAATAGATTCGTTAGTTCACAAACTGATGTCAATTGTGGTACACTGTATTGATGATTTCTGTCAAGTTGTTAATACATTTGTTTTACCTTTTTGTGATGTACCTGAAGTTTTCCCCAAAAATTATAGTATGAAGGAACAAAGTAGACCTAAAAAGCAAAATGACAAACCATTGTTTACAAATGCATGTAAGAAAAAGTATATTGAATATAAACAAGCCTTATCATTTTTAATAGTTGTAAGACAGAAGAAAATCATCGCATGCTTATAGAAAAGAAGACATCATATAAAATACTTGAAAATAGATTGAAAAGGCAATTTAAAGACACGGAGGTGATATGTTAGATGTAGTTCGGAAAAACAATCCGAAAGCAGTTTTATAAATATTTCTAGAAATCTAAAAGCAAAGAAACACAGTCTAATATATCATTGGGCGAATTTCATAATCATTTCCAAAATTTAAATAATGATGAGTTTGGCAATGATGATGTTGTAACTATTAATGATGATACAATTTTTGAAGAATTAGATTCTCAAATTAATACGTATGAAGTAGTTGCTGCTATAAAAACCTGAAAAGGGACAAAAGTTGTAGTGAAGGTAATATTTTGAATTATTTGTTTATAGAATGTGCAGATGAATTACTACCATGTCTTACAAATATATTTAACAACATTTTCCAGTCTGACTTTTTTCCTGAGTCTTGGTCAAAAGGATGAATTGTCCCAATATACAAAAAGGGTGATATTGATAACACGAATAATTACAGAGGTTTAACACTAATAAGTTGTATGGGTAAATTATTTACATCTATACTTAATAAGAGGCTAAAGACATGGGATAAAAAGAATAACATTATAACTGATGCACAATTTGGATATAAAGCTGGATTTTCCACAATCAATGCCATTTTTGTGTTACAAACATCAGTTAACAAAACTCTGAAAGACAAAAAAAGATTATTGTTTGATTTGATTAATAGGAGCTGTTTGTAGTCAAAACCTATTAAACAGGGAATTGATGAAAAGATGCTAAAAATTATACAACGATTGTATAATAATGTGAAATCTTGTATCAGATTTAATGGTTTGTTATCAGAATATTAAAGAAGTACTATCGGTTTATTTCAAGGCGAAATTTTGTCCCCCATTTTGTACAGTTTGTATGTCCATGACTGCGAAATGTGCTTTATAAGACAGAACTGTCAATCAGTAGAAATAAGTTTGATTAATTTGTTTTTGATAATGTATGCGGATGATACTGTTTTGATTGCAGAATCCCCTCAATCTCTTCAGGATATGTTAGATGCTATGTATAAATATAATAATGAATGGAAGTTGAAACTTAACGCTGAAAAAAACAAAAATTATGATTTTCAAAAATGGAAGAAGACAGCGCGATGATGGACTTATAATAATGTCAATAAAGAAGTTGTTGATGAATTTAGTTATCTTGGCATGCTATTCAATTATAATAGAGAATTAAAAACAAACTCAAAAGCATGTTGCTAATCAAGGTAGAAAAGCTTACTTTGCCATAAATAGTAAATTGAAAAGTCATGCTTTTAATGTTATTACACAATGTTCAGTGTTTGATACATACATCAATAGTATTTTCGGATATGGAAGTGAAATATGGGGGAATCATTAAGCTCCGGATGTAGAAAAAGTGTATACAAATTTCTGAAAAAGAATACTGGAGGTAAATAAAACGGCAGTTAATGATTTTGTATAATTAGAGTTAGGCAGATTTCCATTATTCGTAACTAGAAAATAAAAAAAATTGAAGTATTGGCTAAAATTGAAAAATACTTCAAATTGTATACTAAAAGCGTGTGTAGAAAAAGAATGAAAATGAATAATGAATGGATAATAAGTATTAAAATTGGTTTAGCTTATCTATGACATGAATCTGTCGTTGATTGTTATACTTATAGTATCATTGATAATAGAATTAAAGATGTTTACAAACAAGAAATCATTAACAGAATTTAAGATATGTCAAGGGGATCATTATATCAACATTTAGTTGATAACTTTTGTCTGCAATTTTATCCTACTAAGCTTATCGATTCTTTGTATAAAGGTATTTCAAGAATAAGACTTTCTTCACATAATCAAATATATAGAATATGGCAGAAAACGAGATATACCAAGATTAAATAGATTATGATCTTGTTGCCATTTGGAAGAAATTGAAGACGAATTTCATTTTTACTACAGTGTCCATTTTATGCAGAAATCCGTGCAAAATACATTAAGAAGTATTATTATACAAAACCAAGTGTTTTTAAGTTGATGAAATTGTCTAGCGTTAATATTGTAAAAGAACTGAATAAAGTTGGAACATTTATTCAGTAAGCTTTCAGGAAAAGGGCAGAAAAACTAAAAGGTTGATTGTATATTATTAAAGTTTGTAAATAACTTTCCATATACAATATGTCTGAATTGTCCTGAAAAAAAACCCATTATTATTATGATCACTCTCCGTCTGTCATATATTCATCTAATTGTACGTACCTGTATGCATTTATATCTATACACATGTAATTTTATCTTATGGGCTGAAAGGCCTAAGGAATAAACTTGAATTGAATTGAGTAAGTAAAAGTTCACCAAAACATGATGTTAGAAATGTTTATCAGAAATTAACTATCGTAGTCAGTATCATTACCAGTAACAAATACAGGTAAATAGGCCTAATACGTTTTGTAAATACTTACCTGTCTTTCTTTATGTCGTGTTCTATATATAGAAATAGCACATACCAATGTAGGTAGTAGGGTTTACATATAAAAAAGGCGATTCCACAGTTAGTTTTAAATAGCAAGATATTTGAAATCGGCTGTAACTTATAGCAGAATTGAATACCAGAAAGTTAATGAGGATACTTATACCATTTGTGTAAGTTATACTCGCACTCTCTTCCTTTAAAAAACATATAAAGAAATCCAGCATGAGTATACAACAAAAATGCTGAATGCAAATCGACAAAAAGAAAGCAATACATAACCTATCTAATGGTGTCCAAAATATATAATCTATATGATGGTACCCACAATATATAATATATATAATGGTACCCACAATATCTAATATATATAATGGTACCCACAATATAGAATATATATAATAGTACCCACAATATAGAATATATATAATGGTACCCACAATATATAATATATATAATGGTACCAAAATTTAGAATATATATAATGGTTCCCACAATATATAATATATATAATGGTACCAAAATTTAGAATATATATAATGGTTCCCACAATATATAATATATATAATGGTATCCACAATATATAATATATATAATGGTACACACAATATATAATATATATAATGGCACCCACAATATATAATATATATAATGGTACCCACAATATATAATATATATAATGGTGTCCACAATATATAATATATATAATGGCACCCACAATATATAATATATATAATGGTACCCACAATATATAATATATATAATGGTGTCCACAATATATAATATATATAATGGTACCCACAATATATAATATATATAATGGTACCCACAATATATAATCTATATAATGGTACCCACAATATATCATCTATATAATGGTACCCACAATATATAATATATATAATGGTGTCCACAATATATAATATATATAATGGTACCACAATATATAATCTATATAATGGTACCCACAATATATAATCTATAAAATGGTACCCACAATATATAATATATATAATGGTGTCCACAATATATAATCTATATAATGGTACCCACAATATATAATCTATATAATGTTACCCACAATATATAATCTATAAAATGGTACCCACAATATATAATATATATAATGGTGTCCACAATATATAATCTATATAATGGTACCCACAATATATAATCTATATAATGTTACCCACAATATATAATCTATAAAATGGTACCCACAATATATAATCTATATAATGGTACCCACAATATGTAATCTATATAATGGTACCCACAATATATAATCTATAAAATGGTACCCACAATATATAATCTATATAATGTTACCCACAATATATAACATATATAATGGTACCCACAATATATAATCTATATAATGGTACCCACAATATATAATATATATAATGGTACCCACAATATCTAATATATATAATGGTACCCACAATATATAATATATATAATGGCACCCACAATATATAATATATATAATGGTAGCCACAATATATAATAAATATAATGGTACCCACAATATATAATATATATAATGGCACCCACAATATATAATATATATAATGGGACACACAATATAGAATCTATATAATGGTACCCACAATATCTAGTATATATAATGGTACCCACAATATATAATATATATAATGGCAGCCACAATATATAATATATATAATGGTACCCACAATATATAATATATATAATGGTACCTTCAATATATAATATATATAATGGTACCCACAATATAGAATCTATATAATGGAACTCACAGTATATAATAAATATAATGCTACCCTCAATATATATAATGGTACCCACAATATATAATCTATATAATGGTACCCACAATATATAATATATATAATGGTACCCACAATATATTATGTATATAATGGTACCCACAATATAAAATATATAAAATGGTACCCACAATATATAATATATATAATGGTACACACAATATAGAATCTATATAATGGTACCCACAATATATAATATATATAATGGTACCCACAATATAGAATATATATAATGATACCCACAATATATAATATATATAATGGTATCCACAATATTTAATATATATAATGGTACCCACAATATAGAATATATATAATGGTACCCACAATATATAATATATATAATGGTACCCACAATATATAATATATATAATGGTACCCACAATATATAATATATATAATGGTACCCACAATATATAATATATATAATGGTACCCACAATATATAATATATATGATACCCACAATATATAATATATATAATGGTACTCACAATATATAATATATATAATGGTACCCACAATATATAATATATATAACGGTACACACAATATATAATATATATAATGGTACTCACAATATATAATATATATAACGGTACACACAATATATAATATATATAATGGTACCCACAATATATATGTAATGGTACCCACAATATATAATATATATAATGGTACACACAATATATAATATATATAACGGTACACACAATATATAATATATATAATGGTACCCACAATATATAATATATATAACGGTACACACAATATATAATATATATAATGGTACCCACAATATATATGTAATGGTACCTTCAATATATAATATATATAATGGTACCCACAATATAGAATCTATATAATGGAACTCACAGTATATAATAAATATAATGCTACCCTCAATATATATAATGGTACCCACAATATATAATCTATATAATGGTACCCACAATATATAATATATATAATGGTACCCACAATATATTATGTATATAATGGTACCCACAATATAAAATATATAAAATGGTACCCACAATATATAATATATATAATGGTACACACAATATAGAATCTATATAATGGTACACACAATATATAATATATATAATGGTACCCACAATATATATGTAATGGTACCCACAATATATAATATATATAATGGTACCCACAATATATATATAATGGTACTCACAATATATATGTAATGGTACCCACAATATATAATATATATAATGGTACCCACAATACATAATATATATAACGGTATCCTCAATATATAATATAAATAACGGTACCCACAATATATAATCTATTGAATGGTACCAACAATTTAGAATTTATTTTATGGTAATGCTAGTGCTTCTTCTTGAAGCAATCCTGTTTTTGTTATTCATTAGAATCACCTGAAGCAATCGAATTAAAACTTTAGATAGCTAAAACCGTAAAACATATAACAATTTTTATGTCAAGTTCTGTTAAATATAATCGTTTTTACTGCATCATGAGTGTTTTTGTTTTGTCTGATCAAAACGTTACCGCTGTGAAATTCGTTCCAGATCACGATGACACGAAAGGAGAATAAGCTGTTTTTTTTATTTTGTTTCTTCTTTTTAATGTTATTTTTGACATTCATCTAAGTAATACTTAACGATGTTGAACATCTCATTCAAAACGGTACCATCATTTTGTCAGACCTCACAATATAAAAACACAACGTCATAGATAAGGTTACAGGTAAATGCTACAGGTAAATGTTACAGGTATAAGTCACCAGACGAAATGTTACAGGTATAAGTCACCAGACGTAATGTTACAGGTAAATGTTACAGGTATAAGTCACCAGACGAAATGTTACAGGTATAAGTCACCAGACGTAATGTTACAGGTAAATGTTACAGGTATAAGTCACCAGACGTCATGTTACAGGTATACGTCACCAGACGTAATGTTACAGGTATAAGTCACCAGACGTAATGTTACAGGTAAATGTTACAGGTAAATGTTACAGGTATAAGTCACCAGACGTAATGTTACAGGTAAATGTTACAGGTATAAGTGACCAGACGTAATGTTACAGGTATAAGTGACCAGACGTAATGTTACAGGTATAAGTCACCAGACGTAATGTTACAGGTAAATGTTACAGGTATAAGTCACCAGACGTATGTTGACAGGTATAAGTGACCAGACGTAATGTTACAAGGTAGAAAGTCACCAACGTATGTTCATGTAATGTTTACGGTTAAATGTTACCAGACGTAATGTACAGGTTACACCAGACCGTAAATGGTTAACAGGTATAAGTCGACCAGACGTAATGTTACAGGTATAGTCCACGAATGTACAGGTAAATGTTACAGGTATCATCACCAGCCGTAATGTTACAGGTTAAATGTTACAGGTATAGTCACCAGACCGTAGTGTTACAGGTAAATGTTACAGGTATAAGTCACCAGACGTAATGTTACAGGTAAATGTTACAGGTATAAGTCACCAGACGTAATGTTACAGGTATAAGTCACCAGACGTAATGTATACAGTTAAAGTCACCAACGTAATGTACAGGTAAATGTTACAGGTATAAGTCACCAGACGTAATGTTACAGGTATACGTCACCAGACGTAATGTTACAGGTATAAGTCACCAGACGTAATGTTACAGGTAAATGTTACAGGTAAATGTTACAGGTATAAGTCACCAGACGTAATGCTACAGGTAAATGTTACAGGTATAAGTCACCAGACGTAATGTTACAGGTAAATGTTACAGGTATTAGTCACCAGACGTAATGTTACAGGTAAATGTTACAGGTATAAGTCATCAGACGTAATGTTACAGGTTTAAGTGACCAGACGTAATGTTACAGGTAAATGTTACAGGTATAAGTCATCAGACGTAATGTTACAGGTTTAAGTGACCAGACGTAATGTTACAGGTAAATGTTACAGGTATAAGTCATCAGACGTAATGTTACAGGTATAAGTCATCAGACGTAATGTTACAGGTTTAAGTGACCAGACGTAATGTTACAGGTAAATGTTACAGGTATAAATCACCAGACGTAATGTTACAGGTATAAGTCACCAGACGTAATGTTACAGGTATAAGTCACCAGACGTAATGTTACAGGTATAAGTCACCAGACGTAATGTTACAGGTAAATGTTACAGGTATAAGTCACCAGACGTAATGTTACAGGTATAAGTCACCAGACGTAATGTTACAGGTATAGTCACCAACGTATGTTACGGGTATAATGTCACCAGACGTAATGTTACAGTAAAGTCACCAGACGTAATTTTACAGGTATAAGTCAACAGACGTAATTTGTTACGGTATAAAGTCACCAGACGTAATGTTACAGGTATAAGTCACCAGACGTAATGTTACAGGTATAAGTCACCAGAGATTACATAATGTTACAGGTATAAGTCACCAGAACGTAATGTTACAGGTAATGTTACAGGTAAGTCACCAGACGTAATGTTACAGGTAAATGTTACAGGTATAAGTCCCAGACTTAATTGTTTACAGGTATAAGTCACCAGACGTAATGTTACATTTTATAAGTCACCAGACGTAATAGTTCACAGACGTAATGTTACAGGTATAAGTCACCAGACGTAATGTTACGGTATAAGTCACCAGACGTAATGTTACAGGTAAATGTTACAGGTATAGTCACCAGACGTAATTTTTAAAACAGGTATAAGTCACCAGACGTAATGTTACAGGTATAAGTCACCAGACGTAATGTTACAGGTATAAGTCACCACAGTACGAATGTTACAGGTATAAGTCACCAGACGTAATGTTACAGGTAAATGTTACGGGTATAAGTCACCAGACGTAATGTTACAGGTAATAAGTCACCAGACGTAAGTTACAGGTATAAGTCACCAGACGTAATGTTACAGGTAAAGTCAGTAATTAGGTATACCAGACGTAATTACAGGTATTACAGGTATAAGTCACCAGACGTAATGTTACAGGTATAAGTACCAGTATAAGTCACCAGACATGTAAGAATGTTACGGTATAAGTCCCAGACTAAGTTACAGGTAAATGTCCAAGGTATAGTACAGTTACAGGTAAATGTTACAGGTAAATGTTACAGGTATAAGTCACCAGACGTAATGTTACAGGTAAATGTTACAGGTATAAGTCACCAGACGTAATGTTACAGGTATAAGTCACCAGACGCAATGTTACAGGTATAAGTCACCAGACGTAATGTTACAGGTATAAGTCACCAGACGTAATGTTACAGGTAAATGTTCCAGGTATCAGTCACCAGACGTAATGTTACAGGTAAATGTTACAGGTATAAGTCACCAGACGTAATGTTACAGGTATAAGTCACCAGACGTAATGTTACAGGTATAAGTCACCAGACGTAATGTTACAGGTATACGTCACAAGACGTAATGTTACAGGTATAAGTCACCAGACGTAATGTTACAGGTAAATGTTACAGGTAAATGTTACAGGTATACGTCCCCAGACGTAATGTTACAGGTAAATGTTACAGGTATAAGTCACCAGACGTAATGTTACAGGTATAAGTCACCAGACGTAATGTTACAGGTATAAGTCACCAGACGTAATGTTACAGGTTAATGTTACAGGTATTAATCACCAGACGTAATGTTACAGGTATAAGTCACCAGACGTAATGTTACAGGTATAAGTCACCAGACGTAATGTTACAGGTAAAGTCACCAGACGTAATGTTACAGTATAAGTCACCAGACGTAATGTTACAGTATAAGTCACCAGACGTAATGTTACAGGTAATTACAGAATATAAGTCACCAGACGTAATGTTACAGGTAAAATGTACGGTATAAGTACCAGACGTAATGTTACAGTATAAGTCACCAGACGTAATGTTTACAGGTATAAGTCACCAGACGTATGTTACAGGTATAAGTCACCAGACGTAATGTTACAGGAAATAATGTTACAGGTATAAGTCACCAGACGTAATGTTACAGGTAAAGTCACAGGTATCATCCCAGACTATGTTACAGGTAATGTACAGGTATAATCACCGCTTACAGTCGGTATAAGTCACCAGACGTAATGTTACAGGTATAAGTCACCAGACGTAATGTTACAGGTATTAGTCACCAGACGTAATGTTACAGGTAAATGTTCCAGGTATCAGTCACCAGACGTAATGTTCCAAGTAAATGTTACAGGTATAAGTCACCAGACGTAATGTTTACAGGTATAGTCACCAGACGTAATGTGTACAGTTATAAGTCACCAGACGTAATGTTACAGGTATCAGTCACCAGACGTAATGTTACAGGTAAAGTGTTACAGGTATAAGTCACCAGACTAATGGTTACAGTTATAAGTCACCAGACGTAATGTTACAGGTATGCAGTCACCAGACGTAATGTTACAGGTAAATGTTACAGGTATAAGTCCCAGACGTAATGTTACAGGTATAAGTCACCAGACGTAATGTTACAGGTATAAGTCACCAGACGTATGTTACAGGTATCAGTCACCAGACGTAATGTTCCAGGTAAATGTTACAGGTATAGTCACCAGACTTAATGTTACAGGTAAATGTTACAGGTATAAGTCACCAGAGTAATGTTACAGGTATAAGTCACCAACTAATGTTACAGGTATAAGTCACCAGACGTAATGTTACAGTACAGGTAATGTTACAGGTATAAGTCACCAGACGTAATGTTACAGGTATAAGTCACCAGACGTAATGTTACAGGAAAATGTTACAGGTATAAGTCACCAGACGTAATGTTACAGGTATAAGTCACCAGACGTAATGTTACAGGAAAATGTTACAGGTATAAGTCCCAGACGTATGTTACAGGTATAATCACCAGACGTAATGTTACAGGAAGTTACAGGATAAGTCCACCAGACGTAATGTTACAGTATAGTCCAACGTAATGTTACAGGTATAAGTCACCAGACGTAATGTTACAGGTAAATGTTACAGGTATAAGTCACCAGACGTATGTTACAGTATACGTCACCAGACGTAATGTTACAGGTATAAGTCACCAGACGTAATGTTACAGGTAAACGTTACAAGTATAAGTCACCAGACGTAATGTTACAGGTAAATGTTACAGGTAAATGTTACAGGTATAAGTCACCAGACGTAATGCTACAGGTAAATGTTACAGGTATAAGTCACCAGACGTAATGTTACAGGTAAATGTTACAGGTATAAGTCACCAGACGTAATGTTACAGGTATAAGTCACCAGACGTAATGTTACAGTTATAAGTCACCAGACGTAATGTTACAGGTATAAGTCACCAGACGTAATGTTACAGTTATAAGTCACCAGACGTAATGTTACAGGTAAATGTTACAGGTAAATGTTACAGGTATAAGTCACCAGACGTAATGCTACAGGTAAATGTTACAGGTATAAGTCACCAGACGTAATGTTACAGGTAAATGTTACAGGTAAATGTTACAGGTATAAGTCACCAGACGTAATGTTACAGTTATAAGTCACCAGACGTAATGTTACAGGTATAAGTCACCAGACGTAATGTTACAGGTATAAGTCACCAGACGTAATGTTACAGGTAAATTGTACAGGTATAAGTCACCAGGCGTAATGTTACAGGTATAAGTCACCAGACGTAATATTACAGGTATAATCAATGGAAACAATGTTTTGGTAACTTTTTGCGTTGAAGACGTATGGTCCGATTAATGTGTACGGTATAAAGGTTACAACACGCCACGACTCCCCGGTTATAGAGTTTTTGGCTGGGTTCCTTTATCAATACAAGATTTTGATTCATTCGTCCGTGCTGTTTAGGGTAAGGTGCATCTTGATGGACGGCCAGCAATGTGTTTGTTACATCGATCACATGGTAGCCCATTCTCCGAGCGTCCCAAACCAACCAATTATCATATAACTTCTGTCCGACTTGAACGCCGGGTATGTGTCTCCAGTGGTAGTTAGGAGACGTTATAAAGTAATCAATGCCGCGCGTGGCCTCCATAAGCTTTCCCCGTTTTGAAGCCTTGGTTATATTCCTCCACGAGCTTGCTTCCTCGCGCGTGATGTTCGGGGTGTTCATGCGGCGTCCAACAACCAAGAAAGTTTTCTTAAATAATACAGGCGAGCTGACAACAGCGCGCAAACTTTCCACGAGAGAATCCGTGAAGAGTAAGTCTGCATTGGCAAATCCATATAGTTGTGAATGTGGTTGTAGCTGAATTGCTTCCAGAAACATGTGTTTGAGAATAGGGTGACCTTTGACTTGATGTTTAACTGGCAACACCGTCCAGCCTAACTGTTTATACTTGTCCGGAATGTGATCATTAGTGAACACTATGATCGTTACGTCAGGCAGTAGTCTTGGCCAGTTACGTAAGGTATTGTTGTATACGTCATATATCTCTGGGAATGTCTTCCAAGTTGTAAACAGTGTGATCAGAGCTGGTTGTTTTCTGACTTTAAGATACTGTGCGGTTAAGGAGGTATGGCTAGACTCACGCGATACGTATCCCTTATTGAGGAATAACAATAATATTGCACATCCCGTTAAAGTGACACCAACCTTCACCTTTCTTGAGATATTCATTCCTGGAACCTGGAAATACAGATAAGTTTGTTTAAATGATTCCACACACATACGTAAAGGATATATCTATATAGCTACATGTATGTTCTATAAAGTAAATACCGAGAATTGGATAATTACTTTAGTCCTTCTGAGATCCGTCCATGATGTTAAGGACTAAACGTGTACAAATCTTCAGGGAAGTTATGGCAATTGGTCTGTACCTAGGTGATATAATTAATGGCATGAACACCATACTTAAAGCAATATCTTGGATATAGAATCATTTTATCAGATGAAAAGAAACTCGAGGATCTATTCTAATTCAACGCGACGAAAAGGATAAATGCAACCCCCGGGACTTGTATACCACCATCAGGGTAACGGCAACCCCCGGGATTTGTATACCACCATCCAGGTTACGGCAACCCCCCGGAGTAGTATACAACTATCAAGGTAACGGAAACCCCCGGGATTTGTATATCACCATCAAGGTAACGGCAACCCCCGGGATTTGTATACCACCATCCAGGTTACGGCAACCCCCGGGAGTAGTATAGTATATCACCATCAAGGTAACGGCAACCCCCGGGATTTGTATACCACCATCCAGGTTACGGCAACCCCCGGGAGTAGTATACCACTATCAAGGTAACGGAAACCCCCGGGATTTGTATATCACCATCAAGGTAACGGCAACCCCCGGGATTTGTATACCACCATCCAGGTTAGGGCAACCCCCGGGAGTAGTATACAACTATCAAAGTAACGGAAACCCCCGGGATTTGTATATCACCATCAAGGTAACGGCAACCCCCGGGATTTGTATACCACCATCCAGGTTACGGCAACCCCCGGGAGTAGTATACCACTATCAAGGTAACGGAAACCCCCGGGATTTGTATATCACCATCAAGGTAACGGCAACCCCCGGGATTTGTATACCACCACCAGGGTAACGGCAACCCCCGGGACTTGTATACCACCATCAGGGTAACGGTAACCCCAGGGACTTGTATACCACCATTAGGGTAACGGCAACCCCCGGGACTTGTATACCACCACCAGGGTAACGGCAACCCCCGGGACTTGTATACCACCATCAGGGTAACGGCAACCCCCGAGACTTGTATACCACCACCAGGGTAACGGCAACTCCCGGGACTTGTATACCACCACCAGGGTAACGCCCTCTCCCTCTACCTCTACTAACGATCCCTTACCAATATTTAGTACTTACCTCTGGTTCCGGGAGATACCCAGGTCTGGTTAATCAATGGTCGAAGGTATGTCGTGTGTAAACAAGATACTAAAGCTATAACTGTTTACTCCTCTGGCGGAACAGTGGTAGCAAGACTCCACTTTCTGTTATGTGACCGGATTTCGATTCCCCGATCAAACAAAAAAAAAACGTTTTCTCTAGGTAGTCCGATATCCTTCCACGTTTAGAGCCATCACGCGCTCAAATCCCGACCGGAAAGAGTGATTTAAAAAAATATTACGTTAATGTTGTAAAATAAGCAATTGTAGTCAGATAAAACATTGAAAATTCCGTTATATCATATCGAAGTGAGCTTTGTAGACACGATGACACAAGCTCAAGTTTAAAATGGTGTTCTAGCTTGAGTGACCACAATATCACAGGTATTGCGGTCACTCAAGCTACAACACACATGACCTGTGGGTAAATACATTTAACAGTAAGTACAAGTGCTCTATACATATATATAGCTCCTTCAATTGTCTACGTTTTCAATCTAATTCACGTACCCCAGCCAGTATGAGGTATACATTATAGATTACTGGCGATGCTCGTTTTAGTTAACAGTCCTCCACAGACGCGTTACAGTGGGGTATACGTACACTGTAGCTAGCCCTGCTGTGTACGTAGATGTGGTGCCGAAAGTGAGGGAGGGGCTATAGGAAACAAAACAAAAATAAAATAAAAACAATGACAATCAATGATTAAGTTTTGTGTTGTTTTTGTTTTGTTGTTGAACATTATGTGTATGCACTTGCGTACCTGCGTATAGGAAGCTACGCCCCTGTCTTAGATACCCTGTCCCAGTGTAAATACACTGCGGTAATGTTGACTATGGTCATACAGTCTGATACAATAAAATAACAATAGATATGATGTTTATATAGTTATACTTATTTGCAGCAGTATATTTATTTAGTTAATTTTCTTTGTTTTCATGGTAAATACTCAAATGTCATTGGTCGAAAAATTCTTTTCATTCTTCTATGAAAGAAATTCCGAGAATGGCGCGAAAATGTGACGTCAGAATACGACATTTGACGTTGCGTATTGATTTGAGAAAAATAACCCCATTTAAAACCAGTAAAATTGTACATAAAACATGTTTTAAATTAGAAAATCATTTTCAAAAATTAATTATAAGCGTTGATGTCAATTATTTTTTAGTTTCATCGGGGTATGAAACAAATTTTGTTTGCAAACTTCTGTTAGAATCCGCTAGCGGATTCATACAGTTTGCAAACAAAATTTGTTTCATACCCCGATGAAACTAAAAAACATGACATCAATGCTTAAATAAACGAGAACACATTTGGGTGTAATTGGACACCAGTGCCTCATATATACATGTAGTACTCTAACACAAATCAAACATCCTTCATTGTCGCTTGTTGTTTTTCGTTTCCCCTAGTCATTTTATATAACTTGCATGCTGTGATATTACTCGCGTTTTTGTTATAAACTTTCCCTGTAGTTAACTTATGTTTATTCGTAGAAATAGCTCTTCAGAGCCAATGATCTTTGTTTAACATATACGACTTCAAATAAAACTTCTTTGATATTGTATCTTGTAACATCAAAAGTAGGACTTTTTCAAAACGACTACAAAACAGCAATTCACAAAATGTATCACATAACTGTATCGTAAGACCTAATGTGTAATAACAGTATTGCAAGAGAGATAACAAAACCACATGTATAAAATATTATATTTTATTATTGGTTTGGCTATTTGGTCACGGATATTATATTGTTATATAGTGGGCGCCGAAAACTGGCAGCCTTAAACAGAATCAAAATTAAACATTTATTCCAATTTCATCATAAGATCATAGTCATTAAGTTTACTTAATAAGCGGGCGGCGACAACTGGCAGCCCTCAATAAAATTCATCAATTAAATTGAAATAATGATCCATGCCATCAATCAATATTGTTCATATAATCAATCAATCAAGTCGATGAGTTCACACAACAATATTCACAGTATGGAGCCTATTGCTCCCAAAATTGCTTACCTCCATGTAGTCCCCGGCAAACGGTGGCCCTACTGTCGGTAATTGTAAGTCCCTAGTTTCCGCGTAGCCGCTATGGTCAGAAGGCATTGAAGTAAAACGACAATGCTTTCTGACCCCGTCAACCAAGTTTGGGAGCGGAAACGCCGAGACCGAACGAGCCCCTAAAGGGAAAAATTAAGATTGTAAATCAACCCCCCAAATTTCTAAGATGGTGGAAAGAAGGACCCCCCCCCCCCCCTTAAAAGATGACATTTTTCCAAAGTCATTCCCACCACAGTGTAACAAAATAGCCTTAGGAGGAGGGCCGATCCTGGCAAAAAGCAATAATTTCGGCCAAAGTTGTTCCAGCGTTAGGCCACTATAGCCCTGCCACCAAATGGTAATACCTTATTGGTCCCTCCTGGACGACTTATTGCTGCCATCTGCGCTCTTTTTACCAGGAAAGATCCCGCAAACCAGACCACCATATAATTATCTTAAATGCTTTTTGCTCATTAAAGTACATGCATAGCGAGTAACAGTACCTATATGGCATGCATTTATTTAGATAATGTTAGGATCGTCAATTCTAGTAGGGGTTAATTTTACCAAGTGTAGGAGTCTTATGTAAGACTTGAATGCATTAGAACTCCACCTACCAGCCTCTGAGAGACCAGCGTCAGCAGCTGCTGTAGCTGCTCCAATCCTAAATGAGTGGGATTTGAATTTTTTACTATTAACACCCAAGTCATTTAGGGATTTGCGCAATACAGCTGAGAATTGATAACGAGTCATGGGGTCCCCGTTAAAGTGACATAGGAGAGGCCCCCTATTTTCATTCCGTGACTTTAGAAATTGACGCACCGCTTCAACTGGACATATGTTACCAGCTAACGTGGGAATTAACAATGTGGTTCCTTTGCCATATTGATCTGTCTTGGAATATTTCACCCTGAGGTGGACACAACTGCCATCGTCAGGAATAGATACGTCATACAGGGAGATAACACGGTATAACAGATCCCTATGGGATACCACTAAATCTCCTACACGCAGAAACCCCAAAAATGCCAATAGGTAAGCTGCCTTTAACAGTTTGCACTCATATGTATTGGAACAAATCACTGAGTGACGCAATAAATTTTGATAGAATGCAAGGTGTAATTGGAAGGCGAGTGTCCGAGTGTTGCTTTAGTCGTCTCATACCCTCCAAAATTTTGGTAACCAAAAAACTTTGGGTAATGTCTGAACCCCCTTCAGCTTACAGTTATACGCGATAGCTGAAACATATAACCTAGCTGTTGCTGGTGCTTTCGAATTGATCGACAAAAATGCTATGAAATTAACAACTTGCTCTACAGTTGGTGGCCAACTACGTTGTAATGTGTAACTATCCCCGAATGTTTCGAAACTATTTAAACCAGTCTGGTAGGCTAGTTTAGTGTTGTGGGCTGAAGATGCACTTAACAATTGACGTCCTTCAGCCTGCAAAGCAGCTGTAGAAATTTCTCTGGTATGTTGTCTGGCTCTGGATTTGCTCCTGGTGCCAACTTTCGGAACCGTAACCACTGTTTGCGAGAAATGGCATCCGCTATAGAGTTATCTATTTCTGGGATATGAATAGCTTTAAAATTGATATTGTGTCTCAGCAGACATAGAACTAGAGGCCGCAATAAAAGCATAACATGCTTAGATTTAGAGGACTGCTTGTTCAGAATAGTCACTAAACCCTCGTTATCAACCCGAAAGGATAAGGTGCAATAAGGGCCATTTTTGGCCCCAAAATTTAGAGAAATTAAACTGTGACAATTAGTTTAAGTGTATGCCTCAATAAGAAGTTGAATAAACGTAGTTCTAGGGGACAATTTTCGTTTTTTTAAATAATTGTCAAAATCTAACAAAAAATGAGTTTACTTGACGCCGATATGCGGGATTTAGGCATTTTGTTGGAAATTTCACTCAGAAAAACTTAAATTTGAGATTGGCCGCATGGATGTACCAGCATCATATTTTGCCAATGGAATAAAATAAAAATGTTACGTGCATGTGTTGAATTTTATGCTGGGACATCAATGCGGCCAAATCCTAAAAAGAAAAAAACGACGATTGCCCCCGACGCTGTTGCCATGAGGTATACTGTATTAAAAAAACGACCGGAAAGCACGGTTTTCAGAAGTCCGGAAGACAACTCAAATAGAAAATAATCATCTTGTTAAAATCAAAACAAAATTCATTTTATCCGTATTGTTGTTCAAAATAATATGTATAATTTATATTTTCGAAATAAATATAAAATATTGACTTTCAAGGCATATTTTTATCTCGCAAAACATAAACTTAATTCCGGAAAGCGTCACCACCATGGCTGTTTCGTTATATTGTAATAGACCGGCATCGAAGACGTGTTTGTTTACATTATTTCGCGATGACAGAAGAGAGAACTGATCGTCCTCCTTGAAGTTTGGCTGATGGATTTGTTCAACAGAAGATGTTAGCAGTAGAAACAGGTATTTAAGCGTTGATCTGTTCCCAAAATCTGACCAAAGTGCAAGTTTCTTCCGTATAAAGTGGCCTTTTCTTTCAGTCCTGTCATTAACATACACATACAATGTACAGTGCTGCTTTCGATCGCTCGGTCGCCGTGGCTTTAACTACGACAGGCCCAACAGTACATCCCCTAGTGTTTGCTGTTTTTCGTTATCAATAAAGAATTGTTTTTATGTTATGATCATGGTAGATCTATACAAATCATTTGAAAAGAAAGAAAATTATGTGTTTCTTCTGCTGCCCCGACGCGGGCAGACGACAGCTGCAAAGTGTTTCAGTGTTTACATCTTCAAAAACGGCTACACTGACCGTCGTAGGACAGGTTTATTAGAAGATTATGTATAAAATACCATGATTTTTACAATAACTGTAATGTTAAGGTACTCGCACAGTTTAAATAGTCGAAAATCGAAAAATGTGGTTGTAAATGGAACGTGAAAAATTTACGCTGCTGGCTTTTACTTCCAAACGTATAAATTGCATTTAAACTTTGTACTTTGACATTCCGCCAGCGTGGTCGAGGGGTTGAATGATTGGCCGCAATGCACAAGATCGCGGGTTCAAGACCGCTTGACGTCATATATTTTTCCTTTTGGAAATTAAAATGACCTTTTTTTCTTTCTCTTTTTTTTTTAATCTTCCAAGTATGTCTGTGAAATTCGTTTTATAATTTAATATTAAAAAATCAAATAATTTTACTTCTTTTAAGCCAAATCTAGATCAGAATTTTGTCTTTAAAAAAACAACAAAAAAAAAACATGATTTCCCAAATTCAGTGTTATATTTGTGTTATTAATGTTTTTATGACCTGATTTGAGTTTTCACTTAAATTTTGGTTATGTGACATTAACCAGGAATGCAGAAAAGTATTTAAGCATTTAAAATAGGTCAATACTAAATTATTTAGTACAATGTATTAAAATCATTTCAAACTAGTTTTCATTAAACCCTGTTGTATTTTCTCAATTAAAAAAGCATGGGCTATACTATATATATATATATTAACCACTAAATTGACAAAATATGTAAAAAGAAATTAATATTTGTTAACTTATACTAAAATATTATTTATGATTTGTATTGCAGAATGCCAGGGACCGGGCCCAAGTCTTTTCAATGCGTTGCTTGTGGCAAACGTACACGGCCAAAAGAAAGAAGATTTGTGAACACTGATGTCTACAAAGGCTTTATTCAGCATTTAACCATAGAAGTTGCAGCAAATGACGTAACATGTCAAACATGTTTTGTGAAATACAAAAGGTCAGCAAAAACTGTAAAACCTAAGTTGTGTGAAAATGTGACCGATAGTGAAGATACACCAAAAGATCCGAACTATGTTCCACCGCCTAAAAAACCTAGAAATGATAACCAATTTAAAAGTCCTCAAAATATTCCATTACCCATTTTGTCATCTGGTAACAGTCATTCCACCTGCTGTATATGCAAAAAGAGAGGTTCAAAATTGATGACAGTTTCCATCGACTGCAGAACTAGACTATTTGTAGAAAAGGGTCATCTGCTTCTAGCTGGATCTAGATGTTGCTGTAAACACCTTGATTCAGATAAATATTTTAATGAAGAGGCACTTTGCTCTGTGACCGACAACTCGACGAATTCTCAGGAAGGCAGCACATATTTCAATAAAACTGATATTTCGTCACTAATTGCAAACATAAGAGCTATTGCAGTGCGAAATGAACGATACCGAATTGACTTTGATAATAACCATTCTTTAACTGATGCTGATTATCAGAATCTCACAGGCATTACAAAAGCTGACTTCAATGACTTGTGCTTACTTTTATCGAGTAGCACATCCATTAGATGTACAAAAAACCGAACAAGTAGAACATGTATTGCGTTATTGCTCGTTAAATTGAGAACAGGTATGTCAAACCGACTACTGTCCACTTTATTTAATATAGGAAAATCTAGTGTGCGCAGGGCGATTATGAGTGCAAGACAATTTCTTTCTGTTAATTTCACACCAAGAAATGTGGGATTCCAGCATGTAACACGAGATGACGTAATTGAACACCATACAAGACCACTAGCGCAAGAATTGTTTGGCACCATGATCAACAAACCCGCTATATTAGTTGTGGACGGCACATACATATACATTGAAAAGAGTAACAATTTTCAATTTCAACGAAGATCTTACAGCATACATAAAAATAGACCACTCGTCAAACCCATGGTAATCGTAACGACAACTGGGTACATCGTTTCTATTCTGGGACCATATCACGCCGATTCAAAAAACAACGATGCTTCCATACTGAAACACAATATCAAGACCAACATGGAGAACATGAAGGATTGGCTGCAGACAGATGACCTCCTAGTTGTGGACAGAGGATTTAGGGATTCCCTGGAGTTTCTGAGTGAACTCGGAATAAAGTACCAGATGCCAACATTCCTTCAGAAAGGTCAAAAACAACACACAACAGAAGAGGTAATATTACAAAATATTCAATGTTATTACTATGAGTATAAACCTACAATTTAATTAAGTAATACAATTACCTAGAGGTTGTTCCATTGCAATTCTTCTGTGACATAAACAATTATAATTAGTGTTGTGTTGATGCTCCCAACATTACCAAATATTGTGCAGTCATCATACATTTTGAAAAAAAATGTATGGAATGTAAACATAAATAAGTATTGAACTTTTATACATCATGTCAATATGAATGCCAGATGTTTGCAGACAAACGCATCATATAGAGCTACTGCGAACTGTATCCATATTATTTACATGTTTATACACTTGTTGGGGAACATCTGTCACTTTGATTAAATATGTTCAGAATGTCATAAATAGAAAAAAATATTTAAAGTGTTTGTGTTATGTTCTGTTCCAGGCCAATGCTTCTCGACTCGTTACAAAAATACGATGGATAGTCGAGTCAGTAAATGGACGGTTGAAGCAGTGGCGATATCTTCAGAATGTCATGCCGAACACACAGATACCAGCCATCGGCGACTACGTGCGGCTTGTTGCAGCCCTGTGCAACCGCTACCGAACACCACTCAACACTGGCACAACTGAAGGTGACCAACTGGTAGCAGCTAAGATGAAGGTAATAAAAACTTAAATAGATAAACTAGGATACACTATATCTCATGAGTCGGAATGTGTATTACCATAATTTTTGTCACTAGAGTTGATTAATTTTACATTTGTAGAGACATCTCTTTGCAAAAACTTAACATTATCGTTATATCAAAAAATGGTTATAAGGTTATTTTGAGTCTGGAATTGTGGCATGAATGATGAATGGATCAAAGTATCTGTTTTTTGTTTTAGGTTCTGGCGTCCAAGGGGAATGCTCTTCAGCAGCGTGTCCAGGAGGAGAATCTCGACACCCGAAATCACTCCTGGAAATCTATAGATGTTGCCGATGCTGTTGACCAGTTTCCCTCCATGTCAGAAGAAGACATCAGAAACCTGACTATAGGAGTGTACCAAGTGAAGCTTGCTCGTTCTTACACATCAGAGCACTTAAGCGAGGACGGCGACTACACTATCATGGTTAATGATGAGGTTAATGGTATGCTACGTGCCCGTATTCAAAGTCGACACACCAGTGCGAAGAAATATCTTCTTTGGATTGAGTACAGTCCCGCTGTTGTTTTAGGCTGGTTTTGTCAATGCAAGACTGGAGCTCGAGTTGTCGGCACATGCGCACACGTATCAGCTGTTGTTTGGTATCTGGGATATGCACGACATGTGGGAAGTGTTAGGGGCGTAAAAGACTGGTCTGCATTTCTGGAAGACGCTGCTAAGGTTCCAGAACTTGTAGACGGATCTGATAGCGACAATAGTGACCCGGAGGAGTGATAAGGTGTACAGTTTATTTTGGTGGATATTATGACATTGATATTTTATCATTTCTCATCGGACGTAATGTTGATTAGATGTTTTTTGTATCAGCTATGTGGTCACATGTTAGTGGACATTTTGGTAAATATCTATATTTTCTCAAATGAAATCACTTAATTCCTGTAATATCAGGATTCATTAACCATTGGAAAATTATGTTCACCTTAATCATGCTACTTTGATTATATCTTGATTAACATGATATTTTGATGATATTCTATGACAACATTTTTTTTATATTCTGATAACATGCTATTTTGTTATTTTCTTGACATGATCCTTAAATACTCTAATGCCATAATGTTTTGTTGATAACATGATCCTTTAATATTCTGATGCCATGCTGTTTTCTTGATAACACTATCCTTTAATATGCTGATGCCATGCTGTTTTCTTGATAACACTATCCTTTAATATGCTGATGCCATGCTGTTTTCTTGATAACATGATCCTTTAATACTCTGATGCCATGCTGTTTTGTTGATAACATGATCCTTTAATACTCTGATGCCATGCTGTTTTGTTAATAACATGATCCTTTAATACTCTGATGCCATGCTGTTTTGTTGATAACATGATCCTTTAATACTCTGATGCCATGCTGTTTTGTTGATAACATGATCCTTTAATACTCTGATGCCATGCTGTTTTGTTGATAACATGATTCTTTAATACTCTGATGCCATGCTGTTTTGTTGATAACATGATCCTTTAATGTTCTGATCTATTTTGATGCCATGACCATTTGCTATTCTGATGACATGTTATGATTTTTTTATTAGATATTTTGATATCCTGATGGCATTCTATATTTATTGTTGATGAAACAATACTTTGATATTCTCATAACATGCTATTTCATTGTTTTGATACTTTGATGATGTGTATAATAGTTTGATGGCATGATATGTTGATATGTGTTGATGATATTATTCTAAGATGATGACATGATATTTCAATAATTTTGTTTATACATATGGTATCAAATGATATAATTGGTTCATATAATGACTTATTGTTAATAATGTCATATAAAGTGTTAATATAAAATATTTAAACTGTTTCTTGGACTTTGTTATTCATCCTGCTGCAATGGAATTTTGTCAGAAGTGCTTAATATGTCATGAACATTAAACAGTCAGTCACTTTGATGAGAAATATCCATCAGTGTACAATTCACAACGTACAACAACTAGTGGTTGTTCACCCCCTAGGTTAGTGGGAAGCTAGTGATCATATCCTTCAATTTTTACCACTAAACCATTTAACCAAAGACTGACACGTTACTATTATGGTATTGTATGTGATGTTACAACCCTACTGTCTGTCTAACTTCCCTGATAAATAGCATTTTAACGGTTATTTAAAAAGTTATTTACTGATTCTTACGTTGTTTAAATCAACTTGTGATGTTTTGAAGTAATTTTGATGTGGTTGCTATGGTAAATATGTGGTTGCTAAGATCAAAATAGCCTTCTATAAAGTATCCATACCTCTATGAATGCCATGTACAATACTGAGTATACTAAAGGAAAAAACAAATAGTGTATTTATTGTAATTCGGTCCAGTAACAAGTAATTTTTATGGCAGAAATCATTGAAATTAGCAAAATTAGCATGCCTTTGTTGTCAGGCTGGTTGCTAGGCAACATAACACGGAAACGCATTAAATTTACTTTTTTTATAAAGCCCATATATCTATGCACCTTTGTTGCAAAAACAAAGAAAATCTATGATGGGGCCAAAAATGGCCCTTATTGCACCTTATCCTTTGATACGATTGTTGCTTAACTTAGGCCCCCACATCAACAAAGCTAACAAAATTGGTGCCAATTCCAAGAATGAAACCTCAGACATCAGTGTTGACCCCTTCCAATAAGGCGGCCAAGAAAAATGTACCCATTGACCTGCAAAGTATGCCCCACAGCCTAAGTCTAGAGAACCTGCACTTTCAGTAAAGAGCTCCACAATACTATTGTCAGACCATGACAACTCAGGAAAGTAAGCTTGACCTGGGAAGTCCTCCAAAAAATTGTAACCACATTTGAATGTCCTCTCCCATTGCCACTGTAATGCGTATAGAATGGTGTGGTTGTTTCAGACCCGCTTAAGCGTCATAAAATCTTCTTTTAAATGCTCGACCTGGTTGAACAGCCCTGCAGAAAAAACTCAAACTCCCTACCAGAGACTCAAGATATCTTCCCGACATTTTTTTGAGTTGTAAACAATCTGAAAGGAGTTTGTGTAACTCCTGTGTTTTCTTGGGAGGAATCCTAATAACCATATTAATTGTGTCAATCTCGAGCCTAAGGGAGACTAATATTGTGACTGGCCCAACAGTCTTATCAGGAGCAATGGGCACCCCCATTTGATGAAAAACATCAGAAAATGAAGCCATCAATATTTCATGATTTGTGCCATGACCCCCTGCAAAAATAAAATCATCTACGTAATGATCTAGGGTGTTAATGTTTTGTTGAACTGAACAATGTAGGAAAGTTGTATTTTTTTCAAAAATTGAACAAGAAAGGGAGCAGCCCATTGGGAGACATTTATCGAAGTAAAATTCACCATGGAACTTAAACTCAAGCAAATCAAAATCGCCAGGGAACACTGGTAAAAGCCTAAACGCTGATTTGATGTTACTGTGCATTAAACATATTTTCGTAATAAATATTTTTATCTCAAGTTTTGAAATCTGATTATGAATGAGTGATCAAGATTATGAACTATTCTATTGATGTAACGAATGAAAAGTGATATGCTCTCTGATGAAACAGCAAAATCCATAAATATTTCCTAAATATATATTTTAATGCATTTAGTTTAACGTTTTTATATACACATGTAACCTGGGTATATATTATATATTCAGGTCATGGGGTCACCGGTAGGTGTAGTAATACATATATCGTGAGCATGTGAGCCTGCGATTGGCTAAACCACCCCATTATTCTTTTCCCGCCACCTGTCCAACATTTACCTGTACAGGTATCACTCTTGCGATACCTGCCCAGGTGAACAGATAGGCAATCATTAACACTCGCAGGATCCCTGGTAAGTCACTCTTATTTTCCTCTAACATATTTTATCTATTTATGATCGATTGTAAGATAATGTGTGTGAGAGGAATGTTAGTAAGAGTGTAATCGTGTTTTATTATATTGGTTTAGGTCTCTAACCGGACAATAAAGAATCTTTAACAAACTGAATACTCGTCTGTGTGAGGTATTGGTTACAAATGGCGCCCATGTAGGTTGTTGAGACCAGGGGTTTACCGGAGGCATACAACCGGCATCTACGCTTATAAATATGGAAGCCAGATAGATCGGGCTGCTTCACCAAGAGGAAGCAAGCCGAAGCAACATTTTATTGTGTACTACGTCATCACTTGTGCTGTACTATATGTGTATTTACTTTCGTGTATTTACCTTGTGTATTGAACGTGAGACGTGAGATGTCCAGTCCAGTCCAGAGTACGTATGCGGTTCAACTGATGTGCTTGAGAACTTCTCATTAGAAGGATATTCTTGATGCTGAACATTATATGTAACGTATATATACGTGTTTTTTTCCTGAGTGACAGTTCAGACGTCGTTGACGAATCGGAACTGAAGTGGACAGACCGTGTTGCTTGAGACTTTTTCATCTACATACAGTAGTGATAATATATAGACATTTGGGACATTTTCATTTATCATGAAATTTACTTGTGAAAATCTAACCTGTGTTCATTTAAAAATTTAACCTGTGTTCATTTAAAAATATAATGTATTTGTTAAAATTTGATAGGCGAAAGAGATTGTGTACTGTATACGTAGATTGTGTTATGCCTACCGTAGTGTTAATTACGTTCTAATTTCTAATTTCTGGTTTTCATCTGCAGGTAATTACCAGGGACCATTCATAGAATACCCTTCACTGTCACCAGCCATTTTTTCTTTGACCATAGCACTGCACTTATCTTCATCATCATCATCATGAAAATGCACAGTTTAGTGAGTATGTTGAATGACAGTGAGTGTGCAAGATTTTTAACAACATAAACTGGTGATCCTATGGCCTGATATTTACCTTGTTCACTGTATTTCTAGGGTATGAGTGTGTCTAAATTACAAAAAAATATGTAGAAAAACCCTTTTCAGAAGTTCCTGCTTCACTACATAAATTTCCTGTAATATTTACAAGCAGTAAAGGATTTTCCTTGAAAAGGAACTTGGATCTTATCAAAGATTTAGGTTATAATGTTAAATTCAACTGTAAGGCTGGCAGAAGGCTAGACACTTGTTACAGTGACTTGAGTAAGTTGCTGTTGGAGATAAATAGTCGAGAAAAGCCTGTTGTATTATATATATGGCTGGGTACATGTGATATTACCCAGAAACAAGGTCCTTTCATATCACTCCGACATTCTACCAATGAGGAGTGTGAACACTATGTCAGATATCATGTAGACCAGATCATCAGTTTGGTTTCCAAATATTCTAGTAAAGTAGAGTTGGTGTGGTTGGAGATTCCATGGAATACTTTTAAAGGCCACAAAAGCCCTGAGAGTTTTAGGGACCAAGACAGTATTTTGTTGGAAAGAGTCAGTAATATAAATACTTATATTTCCCATGTGAATTCTTTGACAGGGTCCTTACCACTTAATTTTAGGAAAGACCTTTTGTCATATAAAAGGTCTGGGCGTGAGCCAACTGTCAATTTTAATTTGTACAAGGATGGCATTCATCCTGATGTGTTACTTGCACGTGTATGGCTGAAAAGATTGATTGTGAATTTTTTTTCATAACTGTTCTTAGAACATATGTCACTATAGTACATCTGTATATTTCCAGTATTTTTGTATAGGAGTGAATGATATATTTTTGTTCTTTTCACTATACATAAAGTATCTTAGAAATTAATTATTATCTGGAAAAGATACTGATGGAGCTGAAATGGCAGCAGGCGGTATACAGCCGGGGTCAGAAGAGGGGAAGGAGGTCAAATTAGAGAACTTTACTTAAAAAGAACTAATAAGGGCACTCCAGTCTTTAGGTAATTGGGATGTGGTTCCTAAGCAACCTTTTGTTTTACCTAAAATGGTAAGCACCCCTAAAACTCCTAAGCAAGGCAGTCAGCATCCTGGAGAATTTGATTTGTCTGAGTTGGAGCGAACATTAAGTCGCACTGCGAACAGTGCCAATCACCCTAGGATCATTTCAATATTCTCTGGGGATGACCCTCCTCAAAAAGGTGAGGCTACTTACATCAAGTGGGGGTTTGAAACCTCTTGTTATATTAACGACCCAGATATTCCGGAAAGTGCTGTAGTACAAGCTAACCGAAGGTCGTCAAGGGGTACAGCTAGGAGAATGTTGATTCCTTTAGGCTCCACTGCAACTCCTACTGATATCTTGGAGAAGCTGGACATGTTGTTTGGTAACATATCAACACATGGGATGATCATGCAGGAATTTTTTTAATTGTTCCCAAAGACCTGATGAGTCTGCTACCAACTTTGGATGTCGATTGGAAAGTTTATTACAAACTGCAATCGAAAATGGTTCTTTACAACCTTCGTCCAAAAATGATCTTCTCCGGCATACATTTTGGATATCACTCTATAGTGATAAACTCAAAAGCCAGACAAGACACAAGTATGACAATGTGACAGATTAGAGCTTGCTGTTGCGTGAGATAAGAATTGTGGAAAAGGAGTTGAATATTTCTTCAAGTTCCAGCAGATCTGAGGATGCTTAAGGAAAAAACCACTCACCACATTATGGCAGAGGGTGAGGAAGAGGTAAAGGCAAGGGTTTTAACAGAAACCAAGATAAGAATTCTGGGTTTCAAAACCCAAAAGCCTAGCGGCCTCTGTGGATGGCCAGTCAGGGGTCGGAAATGACACAGGTAACCTGATATATTGTAAAGACTTGTAGGGGAGTCAAACATTAGTACTGTCTTAATTCAAGGTAAGAGAGTGAATGCCCTAATAGATAGTCGCTCAAATATATCCACCATATCAGATTCTTTTTATGAGTCACTAGATACAAGACTTGAGATTTACCCCATAACTACTTTGGACCTACAGGTTACTGTTGAGAAAGGTTCATTGTTAAACTATTTGGGGTATATTGAGTGTACAGTACAGATACCCTATTTGGGATCTGTCAATTTAGATGTACTTATGTTGGTAGTACCAGACACGGATCAAAACCGGTCCTGTCCTCTAATAGTGGGTACAAACATTATCAGACTCGCCAGGGATTTGTCACCAAATGATGTTGTTATTCCATCAGAGTGGAATGTAGCCTATGACAGAATTAGTTGTACTTATGATGTCCATGCTGTAGGTAGAAAGGCTGTAAGAATAGAACCGTATGCTGCTGCCATTGTCAACGGTATAGCCAGAGGACTTACTCCTGAAATAAAGAATCTAGTCACTGAGAATCGTAGTAGTTCATCACTTGGTGTTAACATAGACACTATTATATTGACAGATGAACAACTGTTGCGTGTTCGACAAGTTCTGGGAAAGTGGTAATGTACCTTTTCCAAGAGTGCCTTTGATTTGGGACATACAGACTTGGTCCAGCACAAGATCGACCTCATAGATGATAAGCCATTCAAGCAGCCTTATCGTAAAATACCACAGGGTATGTATGAGGAAGTCCGCCAACATATCAAAGAAATGTTCGATGCTGGGGTTATTCGAGAATCAAACAGTCCTTATTCTTCTAATGTAGTTTTAGTTAGAAAAAAAGGATGGTTCTCTCAGGTTCTGCATTGATTACCGCATGCTAAATTCAAAAACCCGTAAAGATGCCTATATGTTCCCTAGGTTCGATGATACGGTGAATACTTTAAGTGGTTTCCGTTATTTTTCGAAGTTAGATCTTAGGGCTGGGTATTGGCAGGTGGAAGTAGCCGAAGCTGACAAGGAGAAGACACAATTTTTTTGTTGGTAACTTTGGCTTTTACGAGACAGTTCGTATGGGTTTTGGGTTAACATGTGCCCCTGCTACTTTCCAGAGGCTCATGGAGAAATGTATGGGGATATGCACCTGAGAGAATGCCTCATTTTTCTCGATGACATACTGATATTTTCCAGAACATTTGATGAACATCTCAGGAGACTAGAATCAGTTTTCGATAGACTTGTCAAACATGGCTTGAAGTTTAAACCTTCCAAGTGCGAATTTTTCAAACCATCAGTGACATACCTCGGTCATGTAGTGTCTGAACATGGTATAGAAACTGACCCAGAGAAATTGTCGGTAGTCAAAGATTGGCCAAAGCCTTCCAATGTAAAGGAGGTTCGTCAATTTCTGGGTTTCTGTGGTTACTATCGGCGTTTTATTCAGGATTACGCAAAGATAGTACAACCTCTTAATTAACTCCTTCAAGGTCATGACTTAAGAAGTCTTCTTCTAAGATAAAGTCAGTATCTGAGAAGCCTAAACAGTCCAAAAAGCCTCGGAAAAAGGCTGAGTGGGTGTGGGCAGACTCCCAAAAGGAGGCATTTGATTTGATTAAGACGAAACTCACACAACCACCTGTATTAGCTTATGCTGACTACTCTAAACCATTTATTCTCCATACTGATGCCTGTGGTACAGGACTTGGGGCAGTACCAGATTCAAGATGGTAAAGAAAGAGTAATTCCATATGCTAGTAGGGAGCTTAGGTCAAGTGAACGCAATTATCCAGCTCATAAGCTTGAGTTTTTGGCACTCAAATGGGCAGTAACAGACAAACTTTATGATTACCTCTATGGTAATACGTTCGAAGTTGTTACTGATAACAACCCTATGACATATGCGCTAGGAAAAGCTAAACTGGATGCCACTGGTCATAGGTGGGTTGCCGCTTTGGCTAATTACAATTTTACAATAAAGTACCGAGCTGGGAAGAACAATGCTGACGCGGATGGTTTCTCTCGCTTGTCCCATGCAAGCTATTGACGTCATAAAGGCGATTTGCCACTCAGTAACTATTGATGAGCCACTAGTGGACAGCGTTGCCACTGCCAGTGCACCTCATGTGGCCAGTGAAAGTGTACAGGTGGAGGGCAACATGGGGTCAATAGATTGGCAGGTAAAGCAGAGAGAGGACAAGGATATAGCGAGAGTGTGTGACCTGCTTCAAAGCGGTTTTCATCCCAGGGGGAAACCTCTCCAGAAGGAAACCCCGTATGTTCAGAAATGCTTGAGAACTTGGAAGAAGTTTCGTTTGCTTAACGATGTTTTATACAGAACCGCTTTTCTAGACGGTCATGACGTGAACCAACTAGTGCGACCAAAGGCGTACCATTCCCTTGCCTTAACAGGTGTACATGATGACGTTGGTCATCAGGGAAAGGAGAAAACCCTTTGGTTGGCAAGACAACGGTTTTACTTGCCTCATCTAGAAAGGGAAGTGAACGTAAAAGTAGAGACATGTGGTCGCTGTATCAGGCGAAAGGCACCAGTAAAAGTGTCTGCTGGGCTGATGAATGGGAACAGGAACCTTGTTTGGTGGTGAATATTCCAAACAATGATATTCCGGTATATGTGGTAAAACAGGATTCGGGAAAAGGGAAGTCGCGAACCCTTCACCGAAACATGTTGCTACCTTTCAATTATATACCCATAGAGGTTCCCATTGAGGATGGTCACCGCAATGTGAAATCGTGAAACCTGCACAGATGGAGTCAGAGGATTCAGAATCCACAGACTCTGACAGTAGCTCTGAAACGTTACCTGTCCCTCCACGTCTGAGGAGGCATCCAAGGAGAAAGGTAAACCGGAAGTCCATTATGGATCATGTACCATCTGGTTTGGTTGAATCTAGTTCCCCACCCAGTGCAACTGGCACTAGAGATAAATCTATAGAACCGTGGCAATCGGATGTGGTGCCGAAACCGGAAATGGTCCTGGAACCAGAAATAACCGCTCCTGTGGGTAATATGTCTACAGACGGAGAACCACGACGTTCCGGACATAACTGTCGTCCTCCGGAAAGGTACGGCGAGTGGGCACATACAAGGAGACATCCGTTTGAAGTCCTGGCTATACAAGTTCATTCAGTTTATAGATTATTATTTTATCTCTATCAACATTTTACATATTTTAGAAGGTAATGTTACATTTCTCATGTGTCTCAGTTGGTAGGGACCTCCCCAACCACTGGCGATCATTGAGATGTATCTCTTGTTACTTTTAATTAACTATAATATTATTTTTAATGTCTTTATTTGCTGGATGGGATTTAGTAACTGGTCTAGGTAGGGACCTCCCCCACCACCAAAACTTACAAAATCTCATCCCATATGGCTGGTTTTGATATATATCTATGTGTATGTATCACTTAAGGGTCTATTCACATGCAACTTGTAAAGGTTGTAGTTTATGAATGGTTATGTGATAAAATTTACATATTTTTTTAGAGTGTGCCTGGAAATAAAATTCCACATTCCACCTATTACACTTTGTAAAGTGTGAGGGTATCCTGTCTCTATGGTGACAGTGTTTAGGACATGTGATTGAGGATCCCTGGTAAGTAACTCTTATGTTCCTCTAACATATTTTATCTATTGTCTCTAACCGGACAGTAAAGAATCTTTAACAAACTGAATACTCGTCAGTGTGGTATTGGTTACACACACAGGTAAATGACATCAGTGCCTGTCATAGTGACGCTGACTTTGATTGTTGTCTTTCTGTCCTTGTCCCTCAACATGTTTAACACTTAATCTAAAAAGTAGAACTCAAAACCAAACTTTTTATGATGGGGCTTCTTCGTGATGCAATCACTTTTTTATTCACTAGAATTACCTGAAGCAATCGAATTAAAACTTAAGATAGCTAAAAACATAAAATATATAACATTTTGTATGTGAAGTTCTGTTAAATATAATCGTTCTTACTGCTTATATCATTACATCATTAGTGTTTTTGTTTTGTGTGATCAAAACGTTACCGCTGTGAAATTCGTTCCAGATCACGATGAAACGAAAGTAGAATACGTTATTTTTATTTTGTTTCTTCTTTTTAGTGTTCCTTTTGACATTCATGTAAGTAATACTTAACGATGTTGAACATCTCATTCAAAATGGTACTATCTTATTGTCAGACGTCACACTATAAAGATACAACGCCATTGATAAGGTTACAGGTAAATGTTACAGGTAAATGCTACAGGTAAATGTTACAGGTATGAGTCACCAGACGTAATGTTCCAGGTAAATTTTACAGGTATAAATCACTAGAAGCAATTCTTTGGTAACTTTTTGCGTTGAAGACGTATGGTCCGATTAATGTGTACAGTATGAAGGTCACAACACGCCACGACTCCCCGATAAAGTTTAGAGCTTGGTACCTTTATCAATACAAGATTTTGATTCATTCGTCCGTGCTGTTTAGGATAAGGTGCATCTTGATGGACGGCCAGCAATGTGTTTGTAACATCGATTACAGGGTAGCCCATTTTCTGAGCGTCCCAAACCAACCAATTATCGTATAAGTTCTGTCCGACTTGAACGTCGAGTATGTGGCTCCAGTGGTAGTTAGGAGGCGTTATAAAGTAGTCAATGCCGCGTGTGTCCTCCATAAGGTTTCCCCGTTTTGAAGCCTTTGCTATATTCCTCCACGAGCTTGCTTCCTCGCGCGTGATGTTCGGAGTGTTCATGCGGCGTCCAACAACCAAGAAAGTTTTCTTAAATAGTACAGGCGAGCTGACAACAGCGCGCAAACTTTCCACGAGAGAATCAGTGAAGAGTAAGTCTGCATTGGCAAATCCATATAGTTGTGAATGTGGTTGTAGCTGAATTGCTTCCAGAAACATGTGTTTGAGAATAGGGTGACCTTTGACTTGATGTTTAAGTGGCAACACCGTCCAGCCTAACTGTTTATACTTATCCGGAATGTGATCGTCAGTGAACACTATGATGTTAACGTGAGGCAGTAGTCTCGGCCAGTTACGTAATGTATTGTTGTATACGTCATATCTCGCCGGGAATGTCTTCCAAGTTGTAAACAGTGTGATCAGAGCTGGTTGTTTTCTGACTTCAAGATACTGTGCGGTTAAGGAGGTATGGCTAGACTCACGCGATAAGTATCCCTTATTGAGGAATAACAATAATATTGCACATCCCGTCAAAGTGACACAAACCTTCACCTTTCTTGAGATATTCATTCCTGGAACCTGGAAATACAAATAAGTTCGATTTAAATGATTCCACACACATACGTAAAGGATATATCTATATAGCTACATGTATGTTCTATAAAGTAAATACCGAGAAATGGATAATTACTTTAGTCCTTCTGAGATCCGTCCATGACGTTAAGACCTAAACGTGTACAAATCTTCAGGGAAGTTATGGCAATTGGTCTGTACCTAGGTGATATACTTAATGGCATGAACCTCATACTTTAAGCAATATCTTGGATATAGAATCATTTTATCAGATGAAAAGAAACTCGAGGATCTATTCTAATTCAACGCGACGAAAAGGGTAAATGCAACCCCCGCGACTAGTATACCACCATCAAGGTAACGGCAACCCCCGGGACTTGTATACCACTAGCAAGGTAACAACAACCCCCGGGACTTGCATACCACTAGCAAGGTAACGGCAACCCCCGGGACTTGAATACCACCATCAAGGTAACGGCAACCCCCGGGACTTGTATACCACCACCAGGGTAACGACAACCCCCGGGACTTATATACCACCATCAGGGTAACGGCGACCCCCGGGACTTGTATACCACCATCAAGGTAACGACAACCCCCGGGACTCGTATACCACCATCAAGGTAACGACAACCCCCGGAACTTGTATACCGCCAGCAAGGTAACGGCAACCCCCGGGACTTGTATACCACCATCAGGGTAACGGCAAACCCCGGGATTTGTATACCACCATCAAGGTAACGACAACCCCCGGGACTCGTATACCACCATCAAGGTAACGACAACCCCCGGGACTCGTATACCACCATCAAGGTAACGACAACCCCCGGGACTCGTATACCACCATCAAAGTAACGACAACCCCCGGAACTTGTATACCACCACCAGGGTAACGACAACCCCCGGGACTTGTATACCACCATCAGGGTAACAGTAACCCCGAGACTTGTATACCACCATCAGGGTAACGGCGACCCCGGGGGCTTGTATACCACCAGCAGGGTAACGGCAACCCCCGGGATTCGTAAACTGCCATCAGGGTATACGGCAACCCCCGGGACTCGTAAACCACCATCAGGGTATATGGCAACCCCCGGGACTCATAAACCACCATCAGGGTATATAGCAACCCCCGGGACTCGTATACCACCATCAGGGTATACAGCAACCCCCGGGACTCGTAAACCACCATCAGTGTAGCGCCCTCTCCCTCTACCTCTACTAACGATCAAACAGAGCTAACTCCACACTGACGATAGATGACTTTTATGAATATTTTAGTGATCATACGGATAATACTAGTGAGTATGTTGCTGATGTACCTGGTGTTGATATAGAACCTGTGTATGACGATCTTGATAGCTATATCACAGCACAAGAAATAAGTAAAGCAATAGATCAATTGAAATTTGATAAAAGCTGTGGTGAAGACTTGATAATTAACGAAGTGTTTGTGCGAGGAAAGGAAATTTTATTGCAATATTTGGAACAGCTGTTCAATGCTATCTTTAGATCTGTGTTTTTCCCTGAATCCTGGTCACAAGCATGTATAGTGCCAGTATTTAAGAAAGGCTGTGTCAACGATACAAATAATTATCGGGGTATATCACTTGTGAGTTGTTTTGGTAAACTGTTTACATCTGTTTTGAATAGTAGAATTATGGAATGGGAAAAAGAAAATAGTATTCTAACTGATACGCAATTTGGTTTTAGAAAAGGCAGTTCAACTATTGATGCCATATTTGTTTTACAAACCCTCATTAATAAGTTACGGAAAAGGGAAAGACTTTATTGTTGTTTTGTAGATTTCTAAAAAGCTTTTGATTTTATAAATAGAAGCAAATTGTTGGGTAAATTGATAAAGCAGGGAATACGTGGAAATTTCCTAAAAATTCTATCTTCTTTATACGAAAATGTCAAATCATGTGTAAAATACAATGGCCAATTAAGTCAGTGCTTCCCTAATTATACCGGACTCTTACAGGGGGAAATATTATCACCTGTGTTATTTTCTTTGTATGTAAATGATTTTGAAATTAACTTTATTAATGACAATTGTCCAAGTATTGAATTACAGATGCTTATTTTTTTCTTGCTAATGTATGCCGACGACATGGCTTTATTTGCTAACCGCCCAGAAGATTTACAAAGTATGTTGCATTCTTTATATGAATATACCAGAAAATGGAATCTGGAGGTCAATGTTGATAAAACTAAAATCGGTTCATTCTCACCTAGCCAACATTCTGAAATTTACCTGTATTACCTGGCCAAAATGTCAAATTTTACACCTGAGTGAATTTCAGCTATAGTCTGTTCTTACTTTCCATGAAAGAACTATGAAAATGACAAGTTGAATAAGACTTATATAATAAAGATTTAATTGAAAATATGAAGGGTACTTATCATAATAAATCTTAGATGTTTCGGGTAAATACCAGAGACCTATATACTCAATTAATTTAGGTCTCTGTAAATACTTAAACTATACTCAATTTCTTTTAATCAACATATATTATGAAACCTAGCTTCATCTCTACTTTCAAGTTTAAATTGTGATTTTAATAATAGATGTATTAAGTATAATTGTCTTTAATCACTGTTTCACTGTTACTTAAATCTGTGTGTACATTTTTTAAAAATAAAATGACAGATTTAGAAACGAAATCAAATGATATCTATTCCTGCATACCAGTATTTTTAAAATTATATCAAACTAGCAGCGGATGCGTTTCTTAATGAGGTAAAGCAAGGTTGCCGTGAAGAAGTTTGTGCTATTCCAATGCCATTGATGAGGTGATGTTAGTGAGATAATATCCACAATTTCAATATAATGCCAGTCCTAAAACTAATCGATTTACATTATTTACCCTCTGTTGTACGTTTTCCAAAACTTTGCTTTTTGCCGTGGTGAATCTCTTAAGAAGGCAACACATTTTTAAGACTTACATTGTCGGTGTATGGCTCACTCCAAATCTTAACTTTTCATTACATGTTTAATAATTGGTTGGTAAGGCCATGCCAATATTTGGATTTTTAAAAAGTACTTGCAGGCCATTTACAAACGTGTCTGTTATCCGCTCTCTGTACATTAGTATGGTACGCATTCAGTTAGAATACTGCTCTGAAGTATGGTCACCATATCAAACAACACTCATGCACGGGTTGAAGTAGTACAAAGAAAGTTTTTAAAGTGTCTGCATTAAATCAAAATTAAACTATAATAGACGTAAATTCATATATTTTATATGTTGATTCAAATCTTCACGCAGCCTGCTTGTTTGAACTTTTAGTTATTTCACAGGAGAAATTACCTTTTAAGTTTTAAGCTCTGTTGTATCCCTGTAAATTCCGGATTAATGTAAGAAAATGTCCAAATTGATTCTAACTACCTTGGGCATGTTTCTGACAGGTTTTTAACGTCTTACTTGAATGATTTAAGTTGGACTTGGAGATTTGGTCTTAGAATTAGGTTTTTTGCTGTTCATAACATGATTGTCTTGTTGATATTTCTTTAGGACATCAATTCTATTTTACATGTGTATGATCTTTATACACCGTATTTGTTCTTACTATGTATTTCATTTACTCTTATGGCATATTTTATCAATTTGTTATCAATTCTGTAATTGGACCTTTTGATCTGTTGAAATTGAATTAAATAAGAAATAACGCAATAGAAATAGATCACGATGACATCATCATTAAAGTTTGAAGTTTTATGAAGCAGTCAATAGCCTTACCTGAAATCATCTCCTATTGTTCTACCCTTCACACCTAGTCTCAATTGGCCAACAAAATACCTTACCTGTATACCTCAAAATTAAGAATGTTGGCTAAGTGAGAAGGGGTCTTCCCCGAACACCAACTCTGGTTAGGGTGGGGTGTTTACATAGGGGTTAAGGTGTGTTGATAGGGAGTTATAGTCTGTTACAGAAATATCCTCAGTGTAAGAACACGGGTAAATCATCACAGGTAAATCAACTCACCTGTTAGGTGATCAGAAAATCATTAGCTGTTAATGCTTGCCAAACTGTTTCAGAAATAGTGTATAAAACTGAAGCACACTTTGGAAAATCATCATATTTTGCTGATCTTCATCTTGACATACATATATATGTACTTGCTGAATCTTGAATTGTAAAACAATTGTATCGTTGAATACTTTTGAACATTTTATTAAAGGATGTGTCAGATTGATTTAATTTGTAGTGTAGATATTTAAAAAATACTTTAATACGATTGTTTAATTTACATTCTTTTATATTATTTCAGCAAATTCAGCCTGGTATCATTTTTCATTCATAATGTAAATATATATCTGATAATCAACATTTAAATTGGCATTTAAATTGGAATAATTACGGAATCTTCAATCCATACTTTTTCACTGTAAATCAATTGTATATTGATTAGACTTTGTATTTTTTTATATTGATTAACTTTGTACGTTTTTCTGATTTGCATAGATAATTGTATTATTGTAGATTTGCAATATTTTTTCAAAAGTTGTATCTGTTCCAGGTTTAGCTAGTAGTAATAATTTTTTTTTGTATTGATCTTACTTAGAATAGCTATGCAGATATTGTATTGGATTTTTTTTATAATTGTTATTATACAACACTATATAGATCAGTTACTGCAGAACTATTGTAATATTCTTATAAAGTTGTATCTAGCGAACACACATGTCAACGTTAAGTTCATCTTCAACAGATATTGTCATTATTAATAGTAATATATATAATCAGTGCTTGGAATTTAGAAAACAATATCTAATTTTATTTACTTTTTATCTATTTTATATATTGTCATTATTTATAGTAAAATATAAAGTTAGATATAGTGCTTTGAAAATTTGATATTTTATTTATCTTATATATATTTATTGACATTGTCATTTCAGTATTACTAGTTCTTTGAATTTAGATAACTTCATGTATATCTGATTCATATACCTGAGTTGACCCTATTTTTTTTACCTGAGTTGGTATTCCATATTGAAACAGACTATAACTAAACTTCAAAGAACTTCCTATGGAAACACCTTCCTTCGTCTTTACCAGAGTTGGTGTTCGGGGAATGAGCCAGTGAGAAGACACCCTAAAAGCATGGTGTTTAGAAATGGAGGACAAATAAGAAATAATGAGTCATGGAAATATAATAATGACAATATAGAAATTGTTGACAGTTTTAAATACTTGGGTATGCTGTTCAACTACAATGGGAAGTTTTACAAAACACAAAAACATTTTGCAGAACAAGGCAGAAAAGCTTTATTTTCTCTGACAACTTCTTTTAGAAATCATTGTTTGAATGTAGAAACTTATTGTTCTATTTTTGATTCCTATGTAAATAGTATTTTACGTTATGCATCGGAAATATGGGGATTTCATAAAGCACCGGATGTTGAAAGTGTACATTTGAAATTCTGTAAAAAAATACTTAAGGTGCCTAAATCAACTTGCAATGACTTTGTTTACTGTGAATTGGGTAGATTACCATTAATTATTATTAGAAAATTAAGAGTGTTCAAATATTAGTTAAAGTTGAAACAATCGGATAATTTGGTATTGAAAACATGTCTTGATGAAATGGTAAATGAGAATGGCGTGTGGATATGTGACATTAAGAATGAATTAGCCGCTTTAGGTATCGAGTATATGTTACAAAACAAAACATGTTAACAAAGATATCTGGTTCGTCGAAAGGTAGATTATATCGATATCTGATAGATAGCCACTGTGTACGGTTTTATCTACGTAAACCTATAAAAACAAAATATAAATGTATGTTAACTAAGTTTAGAACATCCTCACAAAAATTAAATATAGAAATAGGTAGGCATAATAATATTACTCGAAGAAATAGAAGCTGTAACAATTGTGATTTGGGCGACATCGAGGAGGAGTTTCATTTTATTTTGATATGTCCATTATATACAGAACTGAGGGTAAAATATATAAAACAATATTACTACAAAAGACCATCTGTTTTTAAATTAATCCAACTATTATCTGTTAATAATGTTAGAGAGTTGTCAAATTTAGGAAATTATCTATACTTTGCTAGCAAAAGACAAAATTGATTAGTGTGGATAATTTTTTATCGTACAATTGTCATGTACATGTATGAAACACTCTCCTGTACACATATGTAATTGTTTAATGATATATATATTGTATACCTATAGGGCTTTTGGTAAATAAAGAACTTGAACTTGAACCTTACCAATATTTAGTACTTACCTCTGGTTCCGGGAGATATCAAGGTCTGATTAATCAATGGTAGAAGGTATGTCGTGTGTAAACATGATACTAAAGCTATAACTGTTTACTCCTCTGGCGGAACAGTGGTAGTAAGCTTGAGACTTTCTGTTATGTGACCGGATTTCGATTCCCCGATCAAACAAGGAAACGTTTTCTCTAGGTACAAATTTAATCCGATAGCCTCCAACATTAACAGCTTTGTAGACACGATGGCACATGTTTAAAGCTCAAATTAGCAAAACATGTGATAATGTGGGCACTCAAGCGGAAACAAACTTGACCTGAGGGTAAATACATTGAACAGTAAGTACAAGTACCCTATACATATTTATCCTGCAACTGCCACCGCATTGTCGGTATACACCCACCGTATATTGGAATCTTAGCACGTGCGTCAGTTCGACTGACCTACTTCAAAGTGAATCTACGTTTAAAAGGCGAACATATTTCTATCATTTTTTTACACCGTTTCACTTCAAAACGATTATTTTTTATGAGTATTTCTATGACTGTTGCAGGATAAATAGAATACATGGTCAGTGTCTTAAAATATAAACTGTATTTTTGGCTCGGGACAGAAAGACAAAAGTGGCTCGCCACTTTTGTCTTTCTTTACCCTCGCCAAAATACATCTTATATTTTAAGACACTGGCCATGTATTCTCTATATATATAGCTCCTTCAATTGTCTACGTTTTCAATCTAATTCACGTACCCCAGCCAGTATGAGGTATACATTATAGATTACTGGCGATGCTCGTTTTAGTTAACAGTCCTCCACAGACGCGTTACAGTGGGGTATACGTACACTGTAGCTAGCCCTGCTGTGTACGTAGATGTGGTGCCGAAAGTGAGGGAGGGGGTATAGGAAACAAAAAAAACCCATAAAAGCAATGACAATCTTAAGTGTTTTTTTGTTTTTTGTTTTGTTGTTGAACATCATGTGTATGCACTTGCGTACCTGCGTATAGGAAGCTACGCCCCTGTCTTAGATACCCTGTCCCAGTGTAAATACACTGCGGTAATGTTGACTATGGTCATACAGTCTGATACAATAAAATAACAATAAATATGATGTTTATATAGTTATACTTATTTGCAGCAGTATATTGATATAAACGAGAACACATTGGGGTGTAATTGGACACCAGTGCCTCATATATAGTACTCTAACACAAATCAAACATCCTTCATTGTCGCTTGTTGTTTTTCGTTTCCTCTAGTCATTTTATATTACTTGCATGCTGTTATATTACCCGTGTTTTTTGTTATACATTTTCTCTGTAGTTTACTTATGTTTAGTCGTAGAAATAGCTCTTCAGAGCTAATGATCTTTGTTTAACATATACGACTTCAAATAAATCTTCTTTTATCTTGTATCTTGTAACATCAAAAGTAGGACTTTTTCAAAACGACTACAAAACAGCAATACACAAAATTTATCACATAACTGTAATGTCGCACGGCCATGTCATAAATATCATCAGACATAATGTGTAATAATTTGATTTTGCTTGTAACAAGCATTTTCATTGGCTCAAAAAATTATGTTATCATCTCATAACATCAAAAATAAAAGGAACTACTTTCAGTTATACCGGAAGTAGCGGAGTAATCGTTGTTCACGGGATTTTGTATTTATCGATGTGTTTTTAAATATCTGGAGCAAAATAATCATGTTAAACTTAATGAAAATGCTTCTTATCGTTGTTAATTAAATTCTTCGCGGTTTATTCAGAGTACACCCCAGTTTTTTGTGTTATTGCTCAATAACGTAAAAAAAATATTACAGTTAACCCTTAAATAACAGTATAATGACGTAATAATGAATATGTGACGTCATAATAAATGTAAGATGTCGCATGATTGTCTCTGTAGACAACATCCAATCTGAGCCAGATTTTGTCTTTCTTATATAGAAATGAAAACTGAAAAAAAGCTTATAATTTTATAAACTGTAGTTATGTGATGAATATAATCTTAAACTCGTGGTTTTATCATATGAAATTTATTAAACTCGTTCAATAAGTTCCATGTCACGGTAGTGTATATAGCCACTCATGGAAGATCCTCTATAAATAGAATTAATACCACTAGCTTTTATTCATATATTTGTTATGCCAGAAATGGCACTGAGATTGAAAATGGTACAATTATGTAAAACTACATAATTGAGAGTTTATTTTGTAAATATCAATGTTTTTCATTTTCTATATTTCACAGAAATATTCTGATTTCTGATAAAGTTTACTTAAATTTGATTTTGTAGTAATATACATTTGACACTTGAATAGCATTCCAGAAATGTACAATGTAAATAAAAAGATAAGATTCGTAATTCCCTAACAATGACCTCAATTGATGTATACCTATTTTTAGACGTTAATTCGGTTACGTACATATTTGTGGGGGCCGCGGTGGCCGAGTGGTTAAGGTGTCCCGACACTTTAACGCTAGCCTTCCACCTCTGGGTTGCGAGTTCGAAACCTACGTGGGGCAGTTGCCAGGTACTGACCGTAGGCCGGTGGTTTTTCTCCGGGTACTCCGGCTTTCCTCCACCTCCAAACCTGGCACGTCCTTAAATGACCCTGGCTGTTAATAGGACGTTAAACATAAACAAACAAACAAACAAACGTACATATTTGTTTACAAACAAATCTGTAGCAGATGTTTGGTAACAAAACATCCATTAGGCAGTCAATTAGGCCACAGTGAGACACAATAGGGGTTAAGGTGTTGACAACCCCGGGGCTCACCAGCCATATCTGCAAACTTGTATTTTAAGGTGTTAGGCAAGCTAAGCATGTGCGTTTCGACCCCTGGGAGCGACGGACAGCGAGGTTAGCGTGGGTCAAGTCACTTGAAGCTTGACCACCGAGAAATAAACATCAAAAGTTAACCTCTGCTGTTTGTTCTCCTCAACAGGTAAGACAATTTCATTTAAGTCACTTTAAAAAGTTCTAAAATGTTTAAAGTTCTTAATTCAGTATGCAATGTCCATGTATATTCATTATTACAAACATTTATTGACACTTTATTTGCAAGGTTTATGACATTTTATTTGTAATTCTATTTGAGTTTTTTTGATAAATTAAATTGTTGTAAATAGATTTTCAATTGTAAATTAATTGTAAACCTTAATCTATGGGAAAATGCTACCTTTTGAGTACAGTATATACTTTTAGTGATAAAATGTCTAATAATGAATTGGTTAATATTATTCTTTCAAAGTGTTACATTAAAAGTCATTGTTCATAACCTTCAAATATTATTGGTAAATTAAAAGGGACTTATGGTGATTTATCAGACAAAGTTCAATATTTAAATACGAGTTATCTCCCTTGTGTATCCTGTAAAGTTGTCTAAAATACACACTCAACTTCTCCTGTCAAGTTACCGCAATTCTGATAAGATAACGATGAATCAAGCTCAATCGAGACTAGATCATGAATTGTAAGTAATTCAGTTATTCAAATATTGTAGAAGAACGCTATAGATCGGATATGTGTTTAGTTATTGTAAATTATCGAGTTTTGTCAGACGCGCGTAAATTGTCAGACATTGTTTAAGAAATAATTAACGATGATTCGTGTATTATTGCAGGATATACAACGAGGACGAGGATATTTTGCAATCAAATTAATAACGAAGGCCGAGTCCGAGTTGTATATCCTGCAACAATACACGAGTCAAAGTTGATTATTTCTATTCTACCATGTACTGTTTAGTTCTGAGATCGACCTCTTTCTAATAGAAAAACAGCAAAGAAACCCCGGGAAAACCTTATTTCTTGAGTATTGCTTTATTTGTTGATGAAATATACGGGCAATACAGTACTACGATCAAGAGCATCTATTATATGGCATTGATTTTGAAAATTAAAAAAAAAGGATAAAAAAAAAGAAAAAAAAGTGGGGGCCTCCGTAGGATTCGAACTCGCGTCGTGTTAAAAATATATTGAAAGACTAACCCATTAGCCCACTCGGCTATAGTAACCTTTTATAAACAGGGGAATATTAGATATTTAAAATTGTAACAGCCGTGACTCACGAGCGTGTATTATTGGCACGAGCGTGGGTTATTGGAAAATGATACATGGTTTTTAACCAATCAAAACTGGCGTTACATAGCAAACATGGTAGAATTGGTATTTAGGACTAGTATAGCAGACAGACTGTATTGTGAGGAAGTATTGACTTCAGTATATGATTGTATATTTTTCTTGTGTGAATAGTTTAGTGTTGTTCCATTCTTGTTTTATTAATTTGCAGTTCCGCATAACTTTGATTTATCTAACTAGAATAATTCAGGTGTTCATAAGGTTGGGCGGAAATAGGCCACGCCCCTCTCATCACTCCCTGTCATAAACCGGAAGTGGTCATACCTGTAAACAGTAACACATGATAGCTAACAAGTCGGGTCACAGTCTAGTTAATAGTGTAATATATATATATAACTGAATCTATTAGTAAACAGTTATTTTAAGTGATTGGGTAGTAGGAATATTAAATAGTATATTCTAAAGTAAATGTTTTGGAACTAGATTTTATTTTATTTTTAATCACTTTGTTTTGTGTTTGTATTCTGTGGTTGCCAGGGATATCAGATATTGTATTATTTGTAATTTGAAGTACAAATGTATGTGTATCTATACTAAATGGTTATTTAGATTTTATGTACATGTTTTGGTAGTTGTGATTATAACTGAATAATTGTATATTGAAATAATTAGAAGTTTAAATTATATTTCAAACTCTGTACAATCTTTCGAACAGATGTAAACATTTTATTCTCAACATTTGGCATGTCAAATATTAAATTGTATATGAAACTGTATCAAATTGTATATGACTTGAAGCTTGACCACCGAGAAATAAACATCAAAAGTTAACCTCTGTTGTTTGTTCTCCTCAACAGAATCTAGCCTTAGGGGAATCTCCCACGAAGAGTGCATCAAATATTGATCGAGGACGGAATACATTGTACTTACGGTGAAGTCTTATAAAATCATGTTTTTGTATTACCGTGACTAGAACAATACGAGCCCTTTCAAAATAGAAAACCCCGCGTACTGTAATTTGAAAAAGAAACACGTTCATTTTAGCACAACGAGCGATTGAAAAGATTAAGTGGTCTTACGCACAACAGATCGAACAAAGGAGAGGATCTGTCTAGCCCTGATATATCGCGGCCAGTGTTATTAGCAAGATTACATATTTAATTTATTCTCTATTATAAAGCAAAATTCTCCTCTCAGTTATGATCTTTCTTTTCCATAAATTGATAATAAGCATTCCATTTTACTTTTTCTCTACATAATTATATTTATAACTATTCCACTAAAATTATTGATAATATTTATGTTAATGGAAGTATGGAAAGGACCTATATAGGCTACGCCTGTTGTCCAATCCAATGTGTATATATATCTCTATTATGAAATATTGTATTTAATATAATTCAAATGATTTATTGAATAAAATATTTTGAAATGAAATTACATATTTAAGCATTGCACTTTTACCAAATGGTAGTATACGGTCGATATGAATGCAATTTGGGTGACAGATACATCTAATATTGCCCGTTACCTTGCCGTTTGTGCCATTTGTGCCGTTTGCCGCAAGCAAAGCGGCTCAGTTGAAATATGGCCGATCTAGACCAAAACATATTCATTTTTATTTATTTTATATATTTATATATGAATAAACATATTTCAAAAGCATTGTAAACATCGAACGCTGCAGAACATTCAAAATCAACTTATTTTGCAATATACATGTATATGACAAAAATAGCCTGACTGTCCCAAAACAAGTTGAAATTCTTTAACTTCTCACTTAATCTAATCTTTCGGTGGAACAAGTCGCTATCTTGTTTGCGGTGTGCCGGTGCTTCCAAACCGGCAGGAATTTGCGTGCGGATATTCGGAACACAATCAAGTAATTTTGCGCCTTTCCGCCGGCACAGCGGCACGTCAGAATCAAGTTCGCCCATTGTGTTTCTTTTGTCCAGGTCAGTGGGATTGTATCGCTGAAGTAAAGGATAGAGGTTATAGAAACACATTATTGATATCGTACCTTACAGCTGGATCAGTGGCGAGGCCCTATGACGTGTTTTCAACAGCCATTCATGGAATTTAAATTGCCGCGAAATTTAGATATAACTTTCTTTTAAAAAAATAGAGTGGCGCAATGTACACGTGTACATAATCATGTCACACACGGAAAACCGGATGGACGGGGCCACGATAGTACGGTTGGTAAGTGTGCTGGCCAGGCCATCCCAGGTAAAGATCCGAGGGGCGTGGTTTGACTGACCCTACTCGTCTCGGGCGGTGTTCCCCGGGAAGTTGAGAAATGGACCGGTCCAACTACAACAATGAGATCCCTTCTTGTTCTTGTTGTAGAAGTTTCAGAAGTTTTTATTTCACACTCAGATCATATATACGATACATGCGCAACACCAGAATATACACAGATAATTAATTAACATTAGACAATAGACAGCACTGGTATATTGGACATCACGGTAAAAATATTGTTATTTTCATTGAATGTACGTATTCTGTCCAGTTAAGTTTCTGTGCCATCCCAAATTCACAGTCGATCCCTATGTCCAGCTTGACCACTCGATTTAGTGTCCAGCTTGACCACTCGATTTAGTTGGGAAATCCCCCCTAAATTACATTAAATGTTGAAATATTCCATCTGGGTTAGTTGGATAACGATGTTATACATGATTTTAAATGTTTTAACACGTTCTACACATATTCAGGCGTATACAGTAGTAGCGAAAAACTGGTATAGACTATATAAATATTGTACCAAGTTTGCGTGTAGACGTATCAGCGTACATTTTGTACGTATTCATTGTTCACTTGTTTGAACAGATTCCATCTACTGTACTGCTTCCCAGTGTAATTCTAGGATTGTATCTGACCATTTGACCATTCTTCTCTTTGTTGCTGAAGCTGTTATCGTTTTCAACCGCGGTCGAGTCACGCTGGACGCCATTTTTGTTTTCAAGTGTTGTTGTATGTTGTGCGCATGCGTTGTATCGTGTATGACACAAAATTTACATATCAGACTGTTGATCAACGGATTGTGATTACCACTTTATCATTAATAATTTATGTTTTTATGTACATATTTCATAAACATCAAATTGTCATCGTTCATAAGGATATATTTTTTAAATATATATACAATAATATGAAAAAAAAATGCAAAATAAAAATTGGTTTACCTTGGTGACCCTTTAACATGGAGCCTGAAATGTTTGCATAATAACTCCGCCGTAGCCGGTCCCAAGCCCGTGTTGAGAAAGGAGGAGGGAATCACCAACTAACAACATCTAACAGTCACCCCGGACTAATGTTCTAACCTAGAGTCGCGAGTAGAGGTTGTAACCTAAATCGAGACTTTAAACCAGCAACATCAACATCACATCACATCAATTTGCATAATAAAATGTGAGAAAAGCGCAGAATCTTTTCGATACTTTCAAAATTGTTGTACAAACTAATTCAGAGTATTTAATTGTATTTGGATACTGAATATAGTATTTAGGAATACATGTATTTCTTTCAGTACGGAAACATTCCCATTCATAAATATAGTGGTATTCATCACCAATGGATTGTTTATCACACAGTACACATATATACGTTCTTCCCTAGGAACGTTTTCTCATCTTTCGGTTTCAAATGTAAATCAGTACAGCAGGTGATTACCTGTACGATATCTTACAAAGGTATCTATTAAACCGTAAAATTAGAAGACAAGAATCTAAACTTATAATTTTTTTAAACATTCTATAGCATACACTTTTACCAGAATGGAAAACATTATCATGCCATATTTGCGAATACTGGTTTTTAAGACTATCTAGGGTGACATGATGGAAGTTTTTAGCATGTTGGCTAGTACTGTTTTTGGTCCGCCATACATAACTGTAACCGGTTTCATTAAAAAATACTTTCTACAAACTCGACCCATTTATGGATATGAGAACCACTAACATGATCAGACAGTAATGCATGTACATTGTACATACGGGAAGATATCTTGTTTCTATTACCACTCATTAGCCGAAGCCAAAAAGTATTCATACGACTCTTTATGTAGACAAATCGAGGGAAGCGTCCTAATTCACCGTATAACTCCTTTTAACATTAATGATACCACGGAGAAAATCCATGTGTACATTTTCAATAATAGAACAGTTCTCAAAGTCCCAAATTTCACAGCAATAGAACAAAATAGGAAACATTGTATGGTCAAATAGTTTAATCTAACAGCCGATTGTCAAATCTAAATTGCGAATCCTTGATTTTAACAAGAACATTGCTTTGGTAGCTTGGTCTTTAATACATTTTTTAGCCAATTAAAAAGAACAATTTTTAGAGAAGGTCAGTCCTAGGTACTTATAGCAATCAGTTTATCAAATAAATAAAATGTCGCCAATTTACGAGACTTTGAACCAAAAATAACGACTGTTGTTTTCGATGTATTTACTGATATTTTCCATTCCGTACCGATAAGGATTTCTGCATTACTTGTGCATTTTCTGCAAAAAATAACAGTATCATCTGCATAAAGCAGGACTAAAATTTTACCAATACAATTATTTGCATTCAATGTCTTGCCAAGGTCATTCAGAAAAATGGCAAACAACAAAGGAGACAAATTTCCCCCTTGTCGTACCCCAGAATAACAGTTAAAATATTGCGATACGTTACCATTATGCTTTACACACGACTTGATGCTTTGAAACATTTGGAAAATAATGTTAAAACATTTACTAAATATCCCAGATTATATTAACTTAAGCCAGAGTCCAGATCGCCAGATCTGGTCCAAGGCTTTAGTACAAAACAGATTTTTTCTTACGATTTCTTAACTAACTTATAACAGCATACAGAGTAAATAAATGGTCCGATACAGAGTAACCTTTTCTGAAACCGGCTTCGGGTTTCTGATAAAGTCTCATTTCATTCGATAAAACTCGGAAGGCGTTTATTAAAAAAAGATGTGAATAACTTACCCATGCAGCTAAGTATGGTAATTGGGCGATAATTTTCATGTAGACTTGGGTCTCCTTTCTTTTTATATTTATTCAATTCAATTGAATCGAGCAAACATAGCCTTCCAGCCTTGATCAGCTAATTGTTTCTGTATATCATTGAATGTATTATCATACCTGAGTTGAACTGAGCTTAAATAGCTGAAAAATCTACAATTTCTACTACATTACCATTATATATCCAAGTTTGTTAAAAAGAACATACAAAGTAAGAACAAATATCAACAGTTGATTTAATGTATTCATTCATTATTTCACCTTGACCTGCCGACTTACCATTTTTAAGAGATTTGACAGCAGAATATATTTCATTTTCAGTAATTGGGATATCGAACAGATCGTTACTCGTGTTAATGAAGTCACACGACTCATTGTGGTCAGTGTTGTTTATTTCTTTGAATTATTCATATAAAGTATTCAAACCAATGTCTTTATTTACAGTTTGTTTATGCAGATTGTTTATTAGTTTCCAAAATTCGTTTGGCTTTTTACTCTTCATTTTGCGTAATTCATTTTGGAAATTCTATTTGTAATCATTGAGATGTTTATTGAGACTTCTACGATATTTTTTACTCGCAGATATCATATCAGTTTCACAATGTATAGCTTTACGTTGATTGTATTATTTTCATGCAATATTACAAGCTGTTCTCGCACGTCTACAATCTGAACCAAACCAATGTTTATCTCACTTGCTTTCATCAGGAGTGCAGTACGATTTAGACAATTGTGAACCACCAAAGGTGTTAACAACGCTAGATTGGAATAGATTAATTAGTTTGTTGAGCATATAATTACATTCGCTTTTAGAAAAAAAAACTTCACAATCGTTAACATATTGAGTAAGGTATCTCAAAAAGATACTTGCTGTTCGCGGGGCGATAGACCCAGCCAAACAAACAATCTCTGCGGTATGTGTCTCTACGTTCTTGTAACTAAATCTACGCTACATCCTAGGTTTGGCTCGGCTACGTTTGGTGTAATCATACTCACACAGGTTACGTAATGCTTAACAAATAGACTTCTAGGGGTCTAGTATCAGATCGAAGGGTCACATTTACAGTTTTTTTTTAATCAGAAGCGCTAGGCTGATATGAGTATTGGCCCATTCTGGAATGCCAGGTCAGTAGTGTATTCGGGATGTGTGTAATAATAATTACAAGTCCGCCTCCTGGTTAAAGGGACTAAATGGCTAGATTTTCACTTAAATATTATATAAAAATGGTACACGATTTAAAGTGATGTAAAAAGTTATGCACTTTATGTTAATTATACATTTCAAAAGTGTCCATAACAATTTGTTTAAAAATAATGAAAATTTTTTAATAAATATGAACATCCTAGTAACTATTTCATATTATTGCGTAAACAAATACCTATGCGTACATATGCGCATGCGCGATGCGGGAAATTGTAAACATTATAACAAAAATGGCGAACACCCGATCTAAGTGGAAGGGTTCTGAATCAGTTTTAACCGAGAGCACGAAGAAACGAAGAATCGAGAACGTTATTTTAACTTCACAAAGACGAGCACTTATCTTAGGGACAGAGCAAGCTATGGTGGCTCGTTAGGGCCAAGTATCAAATCTCGCATTCTCGCACTCTCGACCTTAGGTCGAGAACGCGAGAATGCGAAAACGCGACGGCGAGGGAGCGAAAACGCAAGATTGCGAAAGAGCGAAAACGCGAGAATGCGAAAATTCGACGGCGAGAATGCGAAAACGCGACGGCGAAAACGCGAGATTAATCTCGCACTCTCGCCGTCGCGATTTCGCTCCCTCGCCGTCGCGTTTTCGCATTCTCGCGTTCTCGACCTAAAGTCGAGAACGCGAGAACGCGAGATTAGTCATTAACGGCCGTCCTCGCACTCTCGCTCCCTCGCGTAAGGAAGTTCCCATAATTTCACATGCGTATTTAACCCAAAGCGTCTGGAGGATCGGGATGCTTCACCGCGCGCCTTTACAAGATGGCTTCAACTTCTGAAAGTACAAGTAAGTACCCCTATCAAGAATTTTTTTTACATATTACACCTTTACATTGAAAGTATTTCAACCTTCGTTGTTACTACTAGCTAAGGAATGTATTCCCTGCGATCTGGCCATAGTAAAACGACCAGAATCATTCGGGCTACTCGACCACCTGTCCACGTGGCTGGACTGATTTTTAAAATCAAACTTAAGATGTCATACCGTGTATTTAGTTCGTGTAATATTTTTCCTTGGGATTCATTGATGTAAAAAATACTTTGTTAGATTTGTCGGTTTGAAATGACTGTTGAATAGTATGCATATATTGGCACTGACTGCCCGCAGAGGACTGCGTGCTGAGAGGCGAGGCCAAAAAAGTTAAATTAGCATTTCAAAAATCTTCTCTGCTCCCAAACAGTGGATTAAAATACGGTACTCTTCATAGATTGAAAGGTCTTATAGGCCTATTAGGTCTTTTACCAAATTGTGAATTTCATGACCCTGTCCCTTGGGTCTCGGGGTTCCCCCCGGGTAGGGGCAAATTTTACTGTAGTTTATATATAGGGAACACATAATATTTAGCATTATTTATTCAATTGCCATACAAAATAATATAGTCTAAACCATACTAGAACTATCAGTATGGGATGGCTGTTGAATAGTACATACATTGGACATTGCACACAAGCCCCTGTGTAAATTGGCATTGTCTGACCCCCAGGGACTTGAGGGGAGGGGCGAAAAGTGCTCAAATTGACTAAAATTTGAAAAATCTTCTCTAGCTACTTCTACCTTTGGTACAGTATATGGTGGATTCAACTTCCATACATGGAAGGGTCTGAAGGTCTTTTACCAAAATTATGAATCATGGCATGGGTCTCACATTTCTCCCTAGAGAGGGGATAAGGTATAATTAGTTCATATCACTATCAGAATTCAGGTGACCTGTCTGACCATAATAAGGCCCCTGGGCCACTTCCTTTTTCTTATTGGCAAAAACTGAAATCCGGGTTTTTTAACAGTTTGGGATCTAGGCCTAATATTAAGTATTACCCGCTCTCTTCAATATGGCGGTTCTTACAAAGTTGACAGCTACGTTTCAGACTCCTACTTCATGAATTGTCTTACAAATATGTGAGTAACTAATTGAGAGCTGTATTCAGTATTTGTTTAAGAATTGTACATTATCTGTAATAACACATTCTGTTTACAATGTCAAATGAATCTCAAAGGACTGGTAGCTCATCAACTACCATACAGTACCTTACAGACTAACCTACCACAGGGTGTATAATGTTAACACTTAAACAGGTGATGTTTGGCCTTCGATCATTGATGTACATTATCAAGCAAGTGTCCAAATATCTGGACCTGACAATTATTTACACAGATCCTCTGTGATTTATGAACTAAAATGTATAACTTGGTCAGAGCATGATAAATCTGATGAAATGTTTCAAAAAGGGTCAGCATTTAGGGGATAGTACGTTGTTTTGAGTGGCTATACTGGCAATTAGAATATGAAATTTGGTTTGAACTCGAGACCGATTGGATCAGCATTAAAAAGAATAGTGAGTCTGGAAAGAGTAATCACAACTATAATTTTACTTGACCTTAGATTGTATATTTTTATGTTTGTCTGAAGATTGTATTAACTGCACTTTTAAGAAATTTGTTCACAGTTGAAGTTGATCCATTTGAAGTCATCCTGGAGAAGATTGGATGTGGCCATCTCACACAATCGTTCAAAGATGACATGGTAAGAGAGTTGAGTGGATTTGATAGTAGTACATGTATATAAGAAAATGTAATATGTCCTTGAAAGGTAGATTATCAAAAGATAATGAAAAACATTGCTGCAAGGCCTTTCTGCTCTCCCAGGCTACTTCAGGCGGACTAATATATATATGCAATAATTTTGTGCAATATTCCTTTAATTCGCTACATGCCACACTATAACCATATATAGCATTGTTTGAGATTTACAAATAAAACAAATTGAATATGAACATTATTTTGACATTTGGTCTAATCCAACCAGGTGAGCGATACAATCCTCGATACGATTCTTGTTAATAAAGTGTCAAATAGGAAAATTTTCTCCCACACTCCACAGGTTCTTTACTCTAGAGTCTAGGTAAGAGATGAAATTGGTTTTGCTCTACCTATAAAATGTATAGAAAATTATTGACTGATTCAGTATCGTCACTTTAGGTTCTGCATTTCTTAATAATATTTTGATGAAGGTACATGTATATACACAGAATATCTCAGACATGTTCTTTTTTTGTATCAGCCAGGTTCCAAGGTCAATGTTGAGGCCACAGTTGCTCCTGTATAACCTTATAAAATCCTCAATCATCAGTTTTTCATACAATTCATGTTTTAATATTTCAGTGACACTTTCAAATTGGTGGAAGGGTATTCATGCATATTAAAAGCTATTTTCTAGCCGCAGATCAGATTCTTTTTCTTTTAAAAGTTCAGTTTGTAATCATTTCATTGGTCCACAAATCCATCAATAGATATTTTTTTCATGTTTCAGAGGTCTTATGGCAGAGATATGTGGGAAAATTTTTCAGGGTCAGGAAGGGCAGAACTTTTTTCGGCATGACCTTGAAAAATTATCTCAAGGATTCTATGAACTGTCGGGCAAACTGGTTGCCTTTTCCCTCCTCCATGGTGGGCCAAGTATACCAGTTCTCCATCCAGCTGTTGCAAATGTTGTGTTAGATGGAGAGGTTGCTATGGAGACAGAAACATTGCCCTTGTTTGAGGATTGTATTTTTGACTGGGAAACCAGAGAGAAATTAATTCTGGTGAGTTGATATGATCTACATAATAAATCAGTAAACTTGGCTCATTTAACAATGTAGTATACTGGGTTAAGCAACACAGTCTTCTTTTTTAAGCAAATAAATGTACAAATTGGGATAAGTCAATTTTCGTCAAAAAATCATCTACTTTTATAATTTGAATAACCTTCATCCTCATCAATATCTTCTTCATGCTGGCGGGGACTTCAAATTTACTTTATGTGCATATTCATTCCACCTGAACATGTGAATATTGTAGTATGATTACCTTAAATTCGAACTTTGTTGAACGTCATCCTTGAAAACCATTTCTAGAACACTGATACTGGAGTATAATAAATATAAAAATATGATTTTGCCAGTATAGGTACATTGAGTGGTGTGCTATAAAACGTTCTTACATAAATGATGTTTTTTTTTCTTTTTAGTTGCAGAATACACTTGATGAAAAGCAGTACCACAATCAACTGGATAAAATCAGTGACTGGTGCTTGGAACAGAGTTTGTCTATCTCTAATTTTAGACATTTTGAGAAAAAACAACAACTAATGGACATCCTCAAAAAAATGAAATTTTCTACCGGTAAGTCAGAGCCAAATGTTTTCCAGCTAAATTAAAAAAAAAAAAAATGCAAAATAATTCTGATGATTCAAATATTATAAAGTCCATGGTAAACAGTGAAGCTGCGGAAGGGGGGAGACTATAGTTTTCCTCATCAGCTCTCTGTACGTACATAACGCCAAAAGTTGACAGTGCTTCAACCCTTGAGTGATATTGATCAAACTGAACACTATTCAAAAAGGAAGATACTTTTTCACACATGAAGTTTCAGGGATGTCGGGTCACTCACGTGCGGTTAGTTCAATTCATTTTGAGAGTCAGTGTGTATAGAGTCCTTGGTAAGAACTTGTGTCAGGCATGGTCAACTGTAGACGACAAGAGAGGCAATTATAATTTTCCTAAAATTCAACATAATTTCTATCAAAATTCAGACGCTATAAGTTCTTGAATTTTTAGCTCACCTGGTCTAAAGGACCAAGGTGACCTTATGCCATACCGTGGCTTCCAGCGTTGGTCTGTCTGTCAACAATAACCTTTTTTATGTTGATATATATTGACAAGATCTTCGAGTTTGAAAATGGAAATGATTCAAAAGTAATCTAAAGAGTTATTGCCCTTGGTAATACTATTAATATTAGCTCACTGGTTATGAGTAACCCTGAGCTAATGCTGTACCCCACTGCCTGCGTCCCACCCCAAAGTGAATATAATTCACAATAGTTTCCTTACATGGATAGTAACATACATATATATTGACCTTGTATAGGCATACAACAGAAATATGCACATGTATCAATGTGTCTATTACATTTCAGAGTCCAGTCAGAATTTTGTCAGTTCAGGAATGGATTGAACAAAGTGGGAAGACTGCTAGATGCAGTCCAACTGGCCCCAAAGTCTTTTCTTCATCTCTTCACCCAGACCAGCAAAGCTCTATGGTTCAGAGACATCAGGGAGCTTTACCAGGTGAACTGGAGTCCTGATGGATCCAACAATAAGAGGCAGGAGGAACAGGCTTTGTATTGTCTAGAAGCTTTTCTTGCCTATTCAGAAGGTTATTTACATTATGAACACATACCATTTGTATCTATAATGGCATATAGATTTTAGTGTAGAATATTCTGCCAGACCAAAATGTGTTTCAGAATACAAACTTTCACCAGCTTTAAAATTCAAGCTATAAATTGAAAACTTAATCTGAGCTGCTCAATATTTAAATGGTTATATTGCATTACAATGTATAGTTGATCTGTATGTTCAGCTGCAAAACATGAATTTGTTTAATGAACTGATGATCTTTAAGCAATGAAACATTATGGGTATGTTTGTATTGTTTGAAAGATTTCTATATAAGTATCACATGCCCTGTATTCTGCAAAATGTTTTTTATGATATTTATGCAGCAACTGATACATGTATTAGAAAAATATATCTGTGACAATAGTATCTTTAATTTTTTCTCTCAGGGGGATCCACAGGGATTTCATTAGACGAGGTGTTATCCTTTTGGACTGGAGCAGCAAGCATTCCTCCACTAGGATTTGAAAAATCTCTGGAAGTGTCCTTTGGAAGCACTAAACAATTTCCAACAGCCCACACCTGTGCCCTTATATTAACAATATGACGTTGTTTTGATGATCCTGACGAGTTTCAGGATACAATTACAAAAGCAATAAAATGGGCAGGAGGTTTTAATCTTGTTTGACAATCAAAACGTTTTCATGACAGCAAAGTTTCTTAGATTTTAAAATTGTGTTCAAGGCTTTCATTGCATGTTGTGCCAATTTGTTTAGATGTATAGCAGCTAACCTCAAGTGAAGAACATTTATTTAGGCCCCTGCCGGTGAAACTGGAGATCAATGTATTTGTCTCCGTCGTCTGTCTGTTTGTCCGGAAGTTGGCTTCCTGGCAAAACTTGAGTGAGAAGTGATGAATGATACAAAGTGGGATTGAATCTGTGGTCAAAATGTCAACTATGAGATCACTGTTACTGAATAGACTTACTACTTAATAGATATGTATGGTCAAATTGATAACTTCAATATTAGTCGTCTGATTAATATTTTGTAATGGCATTAAGGGAATTATGAAGCAAAGTTTATAAGAAACAAATTGAGAACCAACTGACCTGTGGTCATGTAAAGGTGAAGGTCACTGGTTCAAGATTAGATTTCGCATTTTGTGGAAATAAGATTTTAAGACATGAAGAAAAAGTATGTCAGAATGACACAATAAGTCAACTAACCTAGGGTCAACAAGTGTTATAACCTGTTGGTTGAATCCCTCTACCCAACATTAAATTAGGAGACAAATGTGTATAGTTTGCAATCTGATTTCGCATGTTGTCATTTTCCATAAGCTTTTCCTTTAAAAATAGCTTTTAAATCATGGACTCATTTCAATTTAATCAAATGCGATTGCGCAACAGATCCAGTTTATATTACACACATTCGGTTCAACGTGGTAAGACAGGATATAATTTCAATTACATGCTATTTCAATGATTTAGAGAATTTTACTGACAATTTCATTTGATTCCAATGCAGTGTCTTCAGTTGTTTACAAGAAAGTATGAACATTAATATTCTGAGTGATAGCTTCTTTCTTTTATGTTCAAATCAAATAAAAAATAAATTTGGAAGATTTAGCTCATGTTATTTCTTTATTAAGGTCATCTGACCTATTGGGCCTGTACCATGCTGATGCAAAGCCCCACCATGTTGTTTAATTGAATGAATTGACCCACTTTCAAGGTGACTGGGGTCAAAAAGGCTATGATATTTAAAAAAAATAACCTAGGTACATATATATAGACCCGATGTTGGGCCTGTAGCTTGCTGGGATGGAGGAATACCAATTTTATTCAAATGAATAAGCTTGACCTACTTTTAAGGTCACATGTATCCAACATTTCAACCATTATGGGTTATACTACTTTTTGAAGTTTGACATACTCAATGTAGTCCTATAACCATTTAAGGTCCTTTGGGCCTCTTGTTTTTGTTAATCTTTAAAGTTTTTGAGGATAAACTATTATTGTCACAATCCTCATCACATTGTCAACTTATCCAATCTATATCTTTTGTAACATCCATTGGAACAGTTCCTTTGCATCTTCAGAATTTATAGGCTCACTCCTTCTACCTTCAAGCAAAATAGACGTGAAGTGTTCCTTCATCTCCTCTGTGCATCCATAGCAGCTTGGATAACTACAGAAACTCTTCAAGGACTCCACATCACTTAATTTCACTGAAAATTTGTAATCCACTGTCCCTAAAACATAACATTATGATATACATGTAATATATGGTAATCAAAATTTTAAAATTAAGATTGGCATTGAAAGCAAAAGCGGGAGGCTTGTGTACCTTGCCAAGTATATATTCATCTGACGATGCAGAGTTGAAATGAAATAATACAAATTGTTAAAATTGATAAAATCATAATTATAGGCAATAAACTAGAAACAATGTTGGTGTCCTAGGTAAGAATTGAAAATTTCAAATAAAGTATCAATGATCTAATTGTACAAAGGATCATATTGTATCTCCCTGGGGTAAAATGGGGACCACAGGGGGGTTACACCAACAACTTTTATTTTGTAACTTAAAATAATCTTCATCGATTCTAAAACTGGACATAAACTTTTATATACAATATCATTATATATATAATATTTCATTTATATGTAATCACTTTTCCTGTCACATCACCTAGTCCAACTCATTGGGATTAAGTTTCCCATTTCACATCACAGAATTCAGTATTGCCAAGACGCGATGCATTACACACCCTCATTATGTGAATAAAGATGCAAGACATTTATTTCCTTATATATGGTAAACTGATTCCTCCCTGTGGACAAATGGGGAGTTCCATGGGCTCAGCCTGAACAATTTTTAGAGATAGCATTTCTAGAACTTATGGATTTTAAAGATTGAGAAGTTTAACCCCTTGGAACTTTTAGGCCACAACACTATGTCTCTGACTATTAGGAACCTTATTTTAACAAAGATGAATTCCTTCTGGTTCTAGCAAAGTTTCATTAAAATTCATTATTAAATTAGTTAATGTACCACCAGTAAAGGTAAAGTATTATTATTTATGAAACACATATATGAAGGCTTGGAATGGTAGACGAACAATGTTGATGACCCTTTGGGTTAAGATTACCTAAATTAAATTTAAAAAAAATTGTAACAAAAAATTTAACAATACCGTATAGCTCAGGGTGTAGATACATCATCTCTGGTTTTCCAGAAGGACACTCCTCTGGTTGTCTGGTAAGTATACACCTTGGAACTCCTAAATCATTTTGATTAAGAAACAAAACTGAAAGTAAATTATACCAATGCTAATTAGGAAGGAATCTATTTTGTGTCACTGAGACATATAGGTATCACTTTGGCAGCAAGGGTGTTGGCTTTTGCATTACTTTAAATTGTTAAAATACATGATGAATGTTCACCTTAAAGTTTTGCTTTACATACCATGTATCTCTTCTACAAAATCTAGAAAGTATGAGGCAACCACTCTTGGGTCATTGTTGGTTCTGGCAACTTTTAACCATAAGACACGTCGTGAAAATCTGTAATATTAAATATTTACAACTTTTACAATTGAAACAAGAGCAATTTCAAATACAATTCATGAAACTTAGGTTTCATTCCAAATTAATATCAAATAACCTATGGCAATATTTTATGATTGTTTTCCTGTTATATGCAGTTTGATCTTGAATTAAAAGAAGGCTTAGTCAAGAATTTAATTGTATAGGAATACTCAGATACTAACTCATTATTACTATGCATTAAAACTTCAAAGTTACTATATAAACCATAATGATACTTATTTCAAACTAGATAAGAAAGATATTGATGCACACCATTAAATGAACTTTAATTGAGTGTGGTATGATATTTTCCCTGCTTTTCTCTCTCTCCCATTTCTATGTTAAGTCATGCCAATAGGAATAACATCATATTGTGACATAATAACTAGATTAATAGAACGATTGAATCAAGATGGTCTGTCTATTGGTCACTTTTATCACAATCAGTCTAAAAACTATCATACATACATGTATCTTGGTACAGATCACAAAAAGAAACCAAGGGAGTTCCTATATATACATGTTATGCAACTAGAGAAAGATACATGCTGCCCTCCAAGAGAAAAAATTAACTTACCACTTGTTTGCCTTTTCAAATCACACAATGAATAACAATAACTGTTTAGGGTTAAACAAGAGATCAAGAGCAAAGGGGGATTTGAACAGTCATATTAAAAGAAGTTTAATTAAGATACTGAAATGTTCACAGACTTTGTCACCCACAGATGGCTCCATGTATGGCTAATCCAAAAGGCTTCAATTTGTCATACCCATCTATATGGACCAGGAAGTTGGGCCCCTTGTTGTAGTATGTCCTCCTGATCAGGCAGTGATGTGTCCTAAGCTCCACACCGTTTGGGTCAATTTGCCTAAGAATGCTAGATACTGATTTTCTGTAAAAATAAAGTCAACAACAGGATTAGTGTAAAATATCAGTCTACAACATTTAGCAATATCATACAATATATGTACTATATCAAAGTCAGATAACATTAACACTTTTCTGGAAGCTCGATCTGAAAGATAAAATACGGGCCAGTTGGATAGTAAAAACATGGATACTCCAAGAGGCTAATGAATAAGATCCCGCAACATAGAAGTGATTCTGAGGCATATTTACTTACATGGTACAGTCAAACAACCTTAATCATTACTCAAGATGTTATGGTAATAAACAAGAGATCCCAGAGGGATCTTGGCGCCCACCATTGAATGATCTTCATAGGTTCCATGTCGGATTGATCTTTTCTCTACTTTTCCCTTCATTTTACTAATCTGTGCAAATTGAGACATCCCTCCAGTACTTTTCAAACAAGGGAATCCAAGCTATATAAGAAATTTGAGATTTAATGATAATGGCTGTTTGTTTGCCAGGTTGTTTTCAGGACAGACTGGTCCAAAAATGCAATACAAGGGACCAAGGGGAACCTACATATGAAATTTGAGAAAGATCCCTTCAGTACTTTCTCAGAAATAGTGATAACAAACTTAAATTGTCAAAATCCAAGATGGCTGCCTGTCAGCCATATTGTTTTCTGATTGGTCTCAAAATGCAGTATGCATATCAAGGCACTGAGGGGAGCGTATGTATGAAATTTGAGAAAGATCCCTTCGTTACTTTCTGAGAAATAGCGATAACAAACTTCAATTGTCAAAATCCAAGATGGCTGCCTGTCGTCCAGGTTGTTTTCCGATTAGTCTCAAAATGCAATATGCATAACTAGGCACCAAGAGGAACCTACATATGAAATTTGAGAAAGATCCCTTCAGTACTTTCTGAGAAATAGCGATAACAAACTTCAATTGTCAAAATCCAAGATGGCTGCCTGTCGGCCATGTTGTTTTCCGATTGGTCTCAAAATGCAATATGCATAACTAGGCACCAAGGGGAACCTACATATGAAATTTGAGAAAGATCCCTTCAGTACTTTCTGAGAAATAGCGATAACAATCTTCAATTGTCAAAATCCAAGATGGCTGCCTGTCGGCCATGTTGTTTTCCGATTGGTTTCAAAATGCAATATGCATAACTAGGCACCAAGTGGAACCTAAATATGAAATTTGAGAGAGATCCCTTCAGTACTTTCTGAGAAATAGCGATAACAAACTTCAATTGTCAAAATCCAAGATGGCTGCCTGTCGGCCATGTTGTTTTTTTATTGGTCTCAAAATGCAATATGCATAACTAGGCACCAAGGGGAACCTACATATGAAATTTGAGAAAGATCCCTTCATTATTTTCTGAGAAATAGCGATAACAAACTTCAATTGTCAAAATCCAAGATGGCTGCCTGTCGGCCATGTTGTTTTCCGATTGGTCTCAAAATGCAATATGCATAACTAGGCACCAAGGGGAACCTACATATGAAATTTGAGAAAGATCCCTTCAGTACTTTCTGAGAAATAGCGATAACAAACTTCAATTGTCAAAATCCAAGATGGCTGCCTGTCGGCCATGTTGTTTTCCGATTGGTCTCAAAATGCAATATGCATAACTAGGCACCAAGGGGAACCTACATATGAAATTTGAGAAAGATCCCTTCAGTACTTTCTGAGAAATAGCGATAACAATCTTCAATTGTCAAAATCCAAGATGGCTGCCTGTCGGCCATGTTGTTTTCCGATTGGTTTCAAAATGCAATATGCATAACTAGGCACCAAGTGGAACCTAAATATGAAATTTGAGAGAGATCCCTTCAGTACTTTCTGAGAAATAGCGATAACAAACTTCAATTGTCAAAATCCAAGATGGCTGCCTGTCGGCCATGTTGTTTTTTGATTGGTCTCAAAATGCAATATGCATAACTAGGCACCAAGGGGAACCTACATATGAAATTTGAGAAAGATCCCTTCATTATTTTCTGAGAAATAGCGATAACAAACTTCAATTGTCAAAATCCAAGATGGCTGCCTGTCGGCCATGTTGTTTTCCGATTTGTCTCAAAATGCAATATACATAACTAGGCACCAAGGGGAACCTACATATGAAATTTGAGAAAGATCCCTTCAGTACTTTTTGAGAAATAGCGATAACAAACTTCAATTGTCAAAATCCAAGATGGCTGCCTGTCGGCCATGTTGTTTTCCGATTGGTCTCAAAATGCAATATGCATAACTAGGCACCAAGGGGAACCTACATATGAAATTTGAGAAAGATCCCTTCAGTACTTTCTGAGGATTAGCGATAACAAGAATTGTTTACGGACGGACGGAGGGACGGACGGACGGACGGACGGAGGGACGGACGGACGACGGACCACGGACGCAGGGCGATTTGAATAGCCCACCATCTGATGATGGTGGGCTAAAAAGTGTGAGTAATCAATAAAGTTGTATGCGACACAGGGGCCAGGGAATTAGTTACAGGTCTACATGTATTTGGACCTAAATCCTAGTGTTTATCATAAATTTTAAGACGTCTTAAATGCCTGGATAAAGAACTTTTCCTTGTTTGATATGATGTCATGAATGTGGAAGTATATAATTCAAACAGATACAAAGAAGTGTTTTATCTCACTGAATTTGTAGGATTAAATTATAATCAATGAAAAAGGTTAAATGATTTTAGTATTTACCTTCCAACTGCCATGCCATGCTTTGTCAAAAGTCTCTTAGTCAGGCTGCGGTATCCCAGGTTTTGACCACTGCCTTTTCTTTCTTCCTTAAATTAACAATATATTATTATACACTGTTGCCTTGAATTGGAAGATACATTATTTAAAATTACAAACGTTTATCAAAACATGTACCTTCATGAATATACCATTGTATGACAATGCTGCTATAGTAGTATACTATTGCATCACCAAAGTCGTTTTCCATAGTGAAGAATTTTTTTTCGTAATCTTTATTCTTTTTTTATCAAGTTTATAACAATGCAAACATGTCATACATAGACAATTTAACTTTCACACATTTGCCAACAAGTTCAAGGGAGTAAACATTGTATGCATTTAAAAGTAAAAGTTTCAAAAAAAGGGTTTAAGAATTATTAATTAAATTTTCACATTTTTTTCATTCAATATTAAATTTTGATAAAAAATAATTCACCTTTTTTACCGCATTATATTTTTGAGTATAATATGTAAATAGAAAATTGATTGGAAACAGTATCATTTGTTAAACAGACCTTTATAGTCTAAACTGTCAGTGATATACTGACCAGGTACATGTACATGCTTATATTATCTTTACATATATCTAAGTACATGATTATAACAGGTGGGTCTTTTGGCATGGTACACCTAGAAAGAATCATGATCTTGACTTACATGTACAAATGATCTGACATATTAAAAATAAGGGACAAATATTAACTATAGTAATTGATCTGAAGGTCTAGGTGTCAACTGAACTACCTGAATTGCCGTAACAATTTCTTGTGTACTCCATCTTCCACGTTGCCTCAAACCCAGTCTCCTCAAGTGTCTTTTTATTGAACGACTACTACAAGGCGTATCAGAATACATATCATTTTAAAAGTGTAAAATAATATAAGAAACACAACAAATCTGTATTGCAGATATATGTCGATCGGGTCTACAACTACATGCATAAACAAAGCAGTGACCAGATCCTAGTACAGATTATTTATTTGAATATATATGATAAACTTATGATAAACTTATGATAAACTATATATTTATTTGAATATATGTGATAAACTTATGATAAATATATATGATAAACTTATGATATACATGATAAACTTATTTTGGGGGTCCCAAACTTAATAAAACAAAGTTAATAATTAACTAAATTATTATACTTTAAAGGTTTTTTATTCTTATATAATTACTTAAAATAATTACATTGCTAACTTTTGCAAGAACTGAAACATGCAATATCTCTTGAAATCAGCAATAGAAATTTATGCAAATATTAAGCCTATCAGAGGAAAGAGCAAAATATTCTTTACTTGTATGTGAAATTTCAATAAATTCGAATTCCATTGAAGTCAAAAAAATATTTAATTAAAAATTAGGTGCCTATATCTATATTTTTCATAAAGATTAATTTTCATTACATTCTAAAATCTTACATGTTCAACATGTTTTGTGTGACACACATACATGTACCTTTTTTTTCTATATTCTGTTTTATATCCTTAAACATAATACACGTATACATTACAAGCTAGTGCATATTAGACCCACTTACCTCATACTAATTCCTTTATAGTGCAGCTTTGTTTGCATTTCCAAATTGGTGTAATCTTTGAAGAACAAATCCCTCAATATATCATCCCTGGTATCTATATTTCCATAACAAATAAATATCATTAATTAAATCCATTAAAACAAAACCAATGTTGATTTGAAAAGAAAGTTTATTGATATGATTTTTGACATAGGTTTTGTTTTAATGGATTTTGCCCCTTTCGGGCTTTCCGCCGCTCATACGTGGGATCGAAATAAAAAAAAAAGTTTAATTAGAGTCTAGTCTAGCCCTCGGTCTGATACAGTCACATGCCTCAATGTACACCTCAATTATCTGAAGTAATAAGCTAACAATTTAAACGTTGTCTATAAGAATGTAACCTACCGTACATGGCCTTTCCGCCGCCCATACCCACGCATCTCCATCACCCACCGACATATAGTATATACACAGCAGACCTGTCATTATTAGGTTCTATCTATTACCGTATACGTTTGTCATCAAACAACGACGATTTATTCATGAAAACAACAGTATAAAGTCTAACACTTACCTTCGAAACTTGAAGCCATTTTATTTGCCGAATCGAATTCGGAAAAGGACCCCGATCCTCCAGACGCTTTAGGTTAAATACGCATGTGAAATTATGGGAACGTCCTTACGCGAGGGAGCGAGAGTGCGAGGACGGCCGTTAATGACTAATCTCGCGTTCTCGCGTTCTCGACTTTAGGTCGAGAACGCGAGAATGCGAAAACGCGACGGCGAGGTAGCGAAATCGCGACGGCGAGAGTGCGAGATTAATCTCGCGTTTTCGCCGTCGCGTTTTCGCATTCTCGCCGTCGAGTTTTCGCATTCTCGCGTTTTCGCTCTTTCGCAATCTCGCGTTTTCGCTCCCTCGCCGTCGCGTTTTCGCATTCTCGCGTTCTCGACCTAAGGTCGAGAGTGCGAGAATGCGAGATTTGATACTTGGCCCTAACGAGCTCGTTTTCAAATCCAATATTATGATTTCGAAATGATTTGTTAAATTTAAATTTGATTTGTATAATTTCCGGAAATCTGAACCGGTTACCGGATCTATCTTCTGTGATTATTACTAAATGAAGAAAACTGAGACAAAATCAAGGTGCTATGTTGTCATGTTGCTACATGTAATTCCCTATGACTAAAATGCTACGGTTATGTTGCGGATAACGCTTTGAAAACGATCAGATGATACAAATAAATAACAAAGTTTTACAAAAAATTGGTTTGTTTTGTTTAACGTCCTATTAACAGCCATGGTCATTTAAGGACGTGCCAGGTTTTAAAGGTGGAGGAAAGCCGGAGCACCCGGAGAAAAACCACCGGCCTACGGTCAGTACCTGGCAACTGCCCCACGTAGGTTTCGAACTCGCAACCCAGAGGTGGAGGGCTAGTGTTAAAGTGTCGGGACACCTTAACCACTCGACCACCGCGGCCCCTTACAAGAAAACGAAATCTTTTGATTTTGTTGGAAACGGTAATATATTTCAATAGCTTTACTGGGCAATTTTCACTGAGGCTGAAAGCCGAGGTGCATATTTCTTAGGTCAGATCCGTAAAACCATGGATTGTCCTAAACTAAAGTCTGCATTTACTTTATTATGATTTCTACAGATTTGTCATATAAATAAAAAACATGAATAAAATGTTCATTTCATGAATAAAACGAAAGTTTATGTTAAGAATAAAGACTAAAAGTAACATTTTACGTTCCAGTAATTGTACATTTTGATGGAAGTCTATTTTTATATTTTAAATCTTTTTATTACAGTTTTGCCAGTGAAATATAGATAATTATCTAACTAATAAAGCTGATATTTTCTCTGCAATGGAAATATAAGATGACAAAACCTTATATTTTCAAATATAAGCTTATATTTTTCACTAGTGAAAATATAAGGTTTTGTCAGAACTACCCTAAACTAAATAAACACGAACTGAAGTTTATGTCGTTTATTATTTTTAATACATTTTTAATTGTAGATTATTCTGCGAAATCTTGACTATTGAGCTTGTTGTACCTGAACTACACAAAGGGGTTGATATAACATTCCGCGGACCTGGCACAACGTCATATTGACTTCTCGGTGACGTCATGATGTTTTAAAACGAGATAATCAATGTAATGTTATCCGGTTTGGACCAATGAGTAACATTTGCCCAGGTCAGGTCCGTAAAACCATGGATTGCCCTCAACCAAAGACTGTATTTGTATAATATATTTTAAGGATCCGAATTACTTAAAAACGGACAAAGAAGTAATTCCAACAGTGTAGACAAAATGGCGCTGTAAAATTTTCGGAGCATTCCGCTCCTTTATTGAGAAATATTTATATGTATATATTATATTTCTCTCGGTAGAACTTCGACAGGAAATACAAATCTATATCTTCGGATCACCAACACATAGTGTATATGATACATTGTGCTAATAAATAGATATATAACTTGCAACACAAATGACGAAGGAATACAACTTTTTGACTCGTGCCCTTACCTGGCCTCGAACTCACGAACTCACGATCTACGGGAGATATTTTATACACGATATATTGTAAATTTTAAGTCTTGTCTTCCATATATGGTGTTCCGTAAGGGCCAAATTTCCAATATCGCTCCTTCGCTCCTTCGATCTAAACGCAAAGGAGCGAAGGAGCGAAAACACGATGGCGAAGGAGCGAAAACATGATGGCGAAGGAGCGAAAACACGATGGCGAAGGAGCGAAAACACGGTGGCGAAGGAGTGATGTAGGAGCGAAAACACGATGGCGAAGGAGTGATGTAGGAGCGAAAACACGATGGCGAAGGAGCGAAGTTCCATCGCTCCTTCGCTATCGTGTTTTCACTCCTTCGCCATCGTGTTTTCGCTCCTTCACTCCTTCGCGTTTAGGACCATTACAAAGATCTAGCCAAGATACTTCAAGACCAAACGCATTTGGCATAAAACTACTGGAACTTTGTAAAAACAATAATCTGTATATTGCGAATGGCAGAGTCGGCAATGACAAATCTACTGGGAAAAATACATGTAAAAATGTAAGTCTTGTAGACTATTTGATCGTATCGTCGAATGTATTTCCTGTGCTTAACGATTTCGAAGTTTTGGATTTTAATCCTCTAATATCAGATGTTCACTGTAGATTAGTATTCCGTATCCATTGCTCGGAGATAATTACTGAAATAGAAGAAAAATTCATATCCGCCGTGAAAATTGGTAAGTGGGTTAAAGAAAAACAAGCGGATTTTGTATACAATTTGCAGTCTGAGAGCGGCGGTAAACTGCGCGATTTAAATGACGCAATCGAGAGAATGCATGAGTCTCCCACACCAATATCGCAAAATGATATGAACGATGTTGTGAATAGTCTTACAGACATATTTAAGAAAACGGCAAAAAGTGTCTTGGGTACGAAACAGACGAGAATGGGTAAAAAAACGGTTACACTAGGGAAAGATAAACCGTGGTTTACACGCGAATGCGCAGATAAAAGAAAGGAATTCCATGAAGCTAAGAAACGGTACAAAATCCTCAAAAATAATGAAAATCGTAAAAAGTTAATCAAGAAAAGTAGAGAATATAAAAAAGTAATCAATGCAAATTATAGAAGGTTCCAAGAAAAAACTGAGAACGAAATGAGGAAAACCTCCATGTATGAACCGAAAGCATTCTGGGATATCTTAAATAGATTTGATAAACAAGATAATGCACTGAGAGTTGACATGCCAATTGATGAGCTACATGATTACTTTAGAAATTTAAATCTGAATCCCAATAATAGTGAAGACGAATTTGAACTTCCGGTCGAGACTGATATACCGATATATGACAATATACTGAACGGCCGAATTAACAGTAAGGAAATATTAGACGCTGTTAAAAAATTAAATAATAATAAAGCGTGCGGAATTGATGATATATATAATGAATACATTAAAAGTACCATTAATGAAATGTTGCCCACATACCATAAACTTTTTAATATTGTATTGGACACGGGCATAATACCAGAAAGTTGGAGCACTGGCATAATTAAACCAATTTTTAAGAACAAAGGTGACCGCAAGGAACTAGATAATTACAGAGCTATAACGCTCGTCTCATGCTTGGGTAAAGTTTTTACGTCGATAATAAATTCCAGACTTTACACTCTATCAGATGAAATTAATCTTATTAGTAGCGCTCGGGCGGGCTTTAGAAAAGGACACTCGACCATAGATAATATTTTCATTTTACACACATTGACATATTTGTATCTATCTTCCGGTAAAAAACTCTATTGTGCCTTTATTGATTTCAGGAAGGCCTTCGACTCGGTTTGGCGTATAGGTTTATGGCAAAAAATCATAAAAAGTAACATAACTGGGAAGATATTCAATGTTTTATATGATATGTATTCAAACACTAAATCTTGTGTGAAAAATGGTAATGAAATTATTCTCCGTTTTTGTTTGCTTTGTATTTGAACGACTTAGAAACTTTTTTTATCGAAAAAAATGTTGATTGTTTGTCTAAGATTTATGAACTATGTCGTGACAATATTGATATGTATGTTAAACTGTTTATTATTCTATACGCTGACGACACTGTTTTAATGTCGGAAACAGCGACTGGCTTATAAACTATGTTAGATATGTTCCAGGAATATTGTCAGATATGGAAACTTGAGGTTAACACAAAGAAAACGAAAGTAGTAATTTTTTCAAAAAGAACAACGAAAGGAAGAAATCGATTTATGGTGTTCAATAAGCAACTAGATATTCAAGATACTTTTTCATACCTAGGTATACTATTTAACTATAATGGAAGCTTTACAGCTGCCGAAAAACAATTGTGTGTTCAAGCCAATAAAGCACTTTTTGCTCTTTATCGTAAGATAAGAAATATAAATTTACCTGTTGATTTACAACTGAAGTTATTCGATTCACTAGTCACCCCAATATTATTATATTCATGTGAAATATGGGGATATGAAAATACAAGTATGTTGGAAAAAATACATCTACAGTTCTGTAAAAGAATTCTTGGTCTACGAAAAAATACATCTAATTTGATGATTTACGGAGAAACTGGCAGGTATCCTATTACTGTTAATATTAAGCTAAGAATGATAAAGTTTTGGTATACTCTTCTAACCAATAAAAGCAAATTGTCTAGTACTATATACAAATTGATGTATACTCTCCATGTAACTGGTCAGACTGAGTTTAAATGGATGAAATATGTTAAAAATATTTTAGATAGCGTTGGACTAAGTTTTGTCTGGATACAACAGAGAAATTGTGTACCTGATATTAAATATCTACAGTCAATTATTACTCAAAAATTACAAGACCAATTTATACAAACATGGTTTAATCAATTAGAAAACACGTCGAGAGGACAAACATATTCTATATTTAAATATCAGTTTGGCTTTGAAGATTATCTTCTGCGACTAAATGTAAAAGATAGGAAAACTATATGTAAATTTAGAACGTCAAATATCAAACTTCCGGTTGAAACCGGAAGATGGACTGGAATCCAGCGACAAGATAGAGTATGTCCACTTTGTAACGCTGGTACTGGAGATGAGTTCCATTTTTTATTTGTGTGTAACAACCATAATGTACTCCAGTTGCGTAGTAAATATATCCCAAATTACTACTACAGAAATCCTAATTACTTTAAAATGAAAGGAATGTTCTCAATCTTTTATAAGAAATTGTATATGAATGTCAGTTTATTTATCCAAAAACTAGTCGAGTTATTATAACACACCTTTATCATCCAGCATTGTGATTATGCAGTATGTAAGCTTTATTATATTAATAATTATATTTATGAAAGGTTAAAATGTATTTTCCCACATTTCCTCTTCAAATTATATTATATTTTGCCTGTCATGCATCCATTCTGTTGAAAATGTCTGACCTCTTGTTATACACTATTATGTGTGTCTGAGTGAAAATAAAATCTTGAAATCTTGAAATCTTGGATTTGAAAACGACAATAACTGTAATTACCGTAGCAGATATCATATTAAATTGTAAAAACAATAACAAATAATTAGGGGCGGCCGCCAGATAATTAAGTGGCGGCCGCCAGATAAAATATTTTCGCATGCCATGAAAAATATACTCCAATGTGAGCCTACTACGCTTCCGTATGATACAGACAATTCGTTCTTCCACAATTAACAAAATTATCGGAAATAAATACAGTGCGTTTAACTTAATTTCGTACGTCTAATTTAAAAATTCCGATTATGACCGGAAGGTGATATAACATATCTAAAGATGATAGGATATATTTATGCAATGAAAATATTTTGAGACGAGTTCCATTATCTATTTATATGTAAACATATGGAAAGGAAAATATTACGTTCAAAATACATCCAACAGTATTACTGTATTAACCCAAGTATTCATAAGGTGAGAGATCTAATGTGTATATTTAATACACAATTAATGAATGTTTCTTTGTTTATTAGAAAATTGATGTAGCTTTCGTGCAATAGATATAAATTTGCTTGTATATCAAGGTAAAATTACACTTTGACTATTTTGACAAGATTTTTCTAAAGAGGGATTTGCATGGCGGCCGCCAACAGTCAAATTCATTCGATCCACCACGCATGTAATTGTTACCTTTCACCCCTATTTTGTATCGATTTCAAGTGGAAAACTGACCTGTTTCTATACGTCCGGTACTCATTACCTATGGCCCCTGTTTTTACAAGTGAACTAGGCCTAATTCACAAATTGCGATCTCGATAAGGTGCCTCACCGTCATGTTTTGATACAGTCGGCAGATCTCTTGATCACGCCTATCGATGGTAATAATTAATTATAGAACGCGTAGTCTACTGAAAATCCGACGGTCCAACAAAATTCTTTTTTTTCCCACAAGTATTAATACTCACCTGGGATAATCCGTCTGATAATATCAATACCTTTTTTGGAACATCATCCAAACGACATGCGATCAGGACACCCGATAGAAAACCTGCAGCAAACAGACTGAAATCTTCGAAACATTACGCAAGCCACATGTAGTCTTCGGCCTTCGTTATTAATCTAATTGCAAAATGTCCTCGTTGTATATTTAAGAAATAATTAACGATGATTCGTGTATTATTGCAGGATATACAACGAGGACGAGGATATTTTGTAATTGAATTAATAACGAGGGGGCAATTTTTACAGTGGGGGGGGGGGGGGGGGGGGGGGCAAACATATCTCTTTGCCCCCCCACTTTTTGACATCCAAAATCTAAAAAAGGGGAAAAAACACGAATTTATATATTCATTTCGATAAATATCTGTATATTTTCGAACCGATAATGTTTTCTTGAAGGCAACGATAAAAACTTTATCTTGTACATCCGGAACATTCCGACTTTTATACTAGTATATCAATCCTCAGACCTGTGTGTCGGTCGTCTGCAATAGAGCCTGGTAAGTCAATATTTATATCTTAATACGAAATTTTGCTTAACCTCATCACATAGATTCAATAAGTTGATGATAATTTGTGAAGTTAATTGAGTTCATAATGAGAACAAGACAGAAACACAACATGAATAAGAATGCGCGGTTTTAATGTGAATAGAGTGATATTAATTACCGACAGGTACGAGGAAATACAAAAAAAATTCGACTCACGCCTATGGCGCTAGCTGTATCACTAAATTACTGCCCCCCCCCCCCCCCCCCCCCCGCGGGGCGGCCCCCAGACCTCTCGCAAAAAGGGGAACAAAATCGGCTCGCGCCTACGGCGCTAGCATGATCACTTAATTACTGGACCCCCCTTCCGAAAACTCCTGGGTCCGCGCCTGATCCCGAATTATTGGAAATGTGCTATATTCATTTTCCGCGGAGGGCTAAGACCCCCTTGAACACCCTATCAGGGCGCTGCCCTGGACCCGCTGGGCGGCCCCTCAGACCCCTCGTAAAAAAAAAAAAGCAAAAAAATCGGCTCGCGCCTACGGCGATCACATTATTACTAAGTTACTGGACCCCCCGCCCTTTCGAAAATCCTGGCCGGGCCTAGTGATTCATGTTTTGCCATAAATAATATATCCTGATTTGCGTCAATAACTTATTTTGTACTACATAAATTATCAAAATTATCATGGGATGTTGAAATGATAATTATTGGCTAATTTTGCGGAGATGGCATACGATTTGTTTAGTGCGTAAAATTTAAGGTTAAAAAAAATTTTGCCCCCCCACTTTTTGACGACTTCCTACGCCACTGCACTCGGCTATAGTAACCTTTTATAAAATGGGTGAATATTAGATATTTAAAATTGTGATAGCCGTTACTCACGACCGTGTATTACTAGTGGGGTGACACCTAAAGGAGTGTCACAGAAAGAATGAAGTGTAGTGAGGGGAGATAACTCTATTTGAGCATGAAAGACAGATAAATACAAATAAATCCCCTTCCTTTAGCATTAATACCTTCACTTGCACCGATTTTCCTCACTTCCACTGAATTTCCTCATTTGCACTTAATTGACACACGCGACATTTATCTAAGTTTAAAAATTCATACTGGCCTGAGGAAATTGAAAGTTATGGGGGTTACCAGTGCAATAATTCTCACACATTCTACAGTTTTTTGGAATATCACACTTTAATTGATTATGAGACATCAATTCGCATCTATCCAAGCATAAGTTCAGGGACTCTGGTGTGTTGTTCAATGAGGTAGTCACCTCTTATACAAATATATACCTCCGATACAGTAATATATTACTGGTACCTCCTATATAATAATTGTTCTCAAAATTCTACAGTTTTCTAGAATATGACACTTCAATTGATTATGAGACATCAATATTGGCATCTATCCAAGCATAAGTTCAGGGCCTTTTGTCTGTTGTCAGGGTTCTAGTGTGTTGTTCAATGAGGTAGTCACCAACTACTACAAGGAGACCAAGTCTCAAAATGATCTTGCATGACTGAACCATATGTGTGGTGATTAAACCAGCAGACAAACCAAACTAAGTTCAGCTCAGGAACAAATGCACATGCAGTATTCTAAGTTTTAAAATGTCATGCATCATTTGAGGTAAAAATCATCCAGATCAATAAGGGTAAAGTGGTCTTGCCCAAAGACACAACCACAACAGCCCATACCGGCCTGATTGTCAGCTTCCCTTTTCTTCTGCAGGATAACTGTTCAAACTTTTCTATACTTTTTCTATAAATATAATATTAACAAACTTGGTGTATTTGGTTTAACGTCCTATTAACAGCCAAGGTCATTTAAGGACGTCCCAGGTTTAGAGGTGGAGGAAAGCGGGAGTACCGGGAGAAACACTACCAGCCTACAGTCAGTACCAGTTAATTATAACTTCCCCACGTAGGTTTCGAACTAGCAACCCAGAGGTGAAGGGCTAGTGATAAAGTGTTGCGACACCTTAACCACTCGACCAACTCGGCCCCTAAATAATAAATAATGAATAAACTTTCTTACAGTGGCAATAATACAAAAGAATGGAAAATTATGGAAAATTTGTTTCTTAATATCTATAATGCCTTGAAATTGAGAGAATAGTTCTACAAGCTGAAATGAAAACCATATTTTATGCAAAGTCTCAAAAACATTTTAATGAAGTTTTTTTTAAAGTAGAACATAGAGGGTCATTACTTGCGGTCTAAGGCCTCGTTTACAGTAACTGTTTAAAACTTATTAATTCTTATTTGTCACAGTTGCAATTGTAAAAGATGTAAAAATTAAAGAAAATGGTGTTATCCCAATATCAAAATAGTTTGATATTAAGAGAATAGTTCTACAATGTGAAATTAAAACCAGATTCCATGTAAAGTTTCAAAATTCTGAATTTGTTTCTTCAGTACAAAATAGAGGGAAATAAACTTTGGCCAACAATTTAGAACACCCTTAAGCTTCCTAATGTAAATATTTGCATACATGTATAGTGGTGTTGGCCTAAAAAAGAAACATATACACTATTTACATGTACACTAGTCCTTGTGTTACTGTATTTTACCTGTGTGCAGATGACATTATGAAGAAGACTATTTTGTAGAATTGTTATCATAAAATCATGGTCATTGTTTGAATATATCGAATAATTTTCTATAATATACCTTTAGATTTATAAGTAAACTTTAAATTCAAAAGATAAAAAAAACAACTACATGCATAATATGGTTCCCCAACATTGAATTTAATTTTTTTTTGTAATTATCTTTTTATTCAGGATTTTCATCAATATACATAAAATACAATTATTCCTTTACACACTCACACACAAACATACACAAAAACCTAATCTATATATATCATTTGCTTGCTCTCACGTACATCGACAAAATATTGCATATAAAATTCCCACGCATATTGCATACTGCATACATTTACACACATCCAATCTTATATCCAGAGATATATTAACATAGTACGGTATACGGTATATAGATATATACTGTATACATAATACATACACAAGCAAAGCGAGAAAAGCAAAACATCATATTGACACTAATAAATTACATGTAAACAAAGATCATGTTCATACAGACAGCACATGCACACAGAACAGCACACACACACAAACTTTCAAAACATACTCATACATACATAATCAATTTGTACATGAAAACAAAGACGGTATATAAATATATACTGTATACATACAACAACAAAGAGAGAAAAGCAAACATCATATTCACACTTATAAATTACTTGTAAACATCATGTTCATACAAACAGCACATGCGCACACACCATCACACGTACACACACTCACACACATACACACACAACAAACTTTCAAACTCGCATACACACATAATTAATTTATACATGAAAACAAAGAAGAAAAAAGGCAGAGAAAAGAAGGGAAAGAGAGAGGAGAGGGGGAGGGAGATTCAAAAATAAAGATGTATATATTAAAATGAAATAATTTAATTCAAAAACTTCTTTACCGAAATTAAATAGATTCGACACTGCCAGAAGGAAAATATTCAGTTTAGTTCCAATAATGTCATCCATTTCTTCCAATTATTTTCAAAAATCAATTTTTTGTGTACATTATTTCCATTGTTGATATATTTTTGAACAGTAAAATGATCCTTGATATCATTAACAAGAGCTGTTATATTTAAAGCTTTGTTGAAACATCTTGTTTTATAGATATAATATTTAATTATAATAATGATTTCATTATCAACAGGGTTGGCATATGAAGATAATAAACCAAATAAGAAAGATTCTTTGTTCATAGAAAAAGCAATAAACAATATATCAACTAAGTTTTCAAATTCCTGCAATAATTCTTGTACACATACACATTCCCAGAGCAAATGCGTTACTTTCTCTGGTTCACTATAACAGAAAGTGCATAAAGGACTAGCAATTATATGTGTTTTAAAAAGAAAAGTATTTGTGACTAGGATATAGTGAATAATTCTCAGTTGAAACCATTGTAACTTTGGACTGCGGAAGACATTAAAGGGAATTTTAAAGATTTTTTTCCATTTGTCTTCATTAAAGTAGAAATGTTGTTCCTGCCATTTCCTAACACCGGTTGGTACAGAAGCTGGTGTGATGAGACAATTATAAAAGTCTTTTGAGCCTTTATGGTTCTTATAGAAAATTTCTAAATGCATAGGTATAAATGGCTGAACTGGATTTTCAAATGGAGGCTCTAAAACATAATTATCCATAAAAGATCTAACTGCAGATATCAGTCCGTGGTATTGGAGAAAGTTAGTGTTGGCTCTGAATTTTTCTAGAAACTCATTAATTGTATAGAAACTTAGATTACCATGATTTTTAACCAAGTCAGAAATTGTATAAATTCCAACATTAAACCAGTTTTTGTAAAAGATGGTGCTATTTCCAACTTTTATATCTGTATTATACCATAATGGAGTTTTCAAAAAAGAGTCATGATTCAATGCCCTTTTCCTAAATAGTCTAGAATTTCTCAATTTTTTCCATATTCTGAAAACATCTTTCCAAAATTTATTAGAACACTTAGATTCACATACAGATATGTAAGCATTCCCACAGCACTGTAACTTTTTAAAATCTATCATAGTCTTTAGGAGGATAACCCATTTGCCTGAAGACTTAAACATCCTACGTACCCAACCTAACTTAAGTGAATCTATGAAAGCCTGGACATCTATCATTTTCAAGCCTCCATTTAAGTAGTTTTGGATAACAACATCTTTCTTTATTTTATGAGGCCTATCATTCCAAAGGTAGTCAAATATTATGGAATTTAATTGCACTATGAATCTCTCAGGTGGGTTAGGCAGAGTAATAAAAAGATAATTTAGCTGAGAGATTAATAGGGATTTTATAATATTAATTTTACCAATAGGAGTCAAATTCCGCTTTTTCCAAGAGGATATTAGAGATTTAAGTTTTACTATTTTTTTGTCAAAGTTCATCCTTGGCATTTCAGCTAGGTCAACAGAAAAGTCTATTCCTAGAAATGTGAACCTGCTTTTACCCCACTGTAAGTCTAATTGTGGCAAAAAAGTTTCCTGACTATATTTTTTGCTTCCAAACCAAATAACATGTGTTTTATCTGTGTTAATATTGAGCCCCGATATCTTAGAAAAATTGTCTAGCTCATTAATAGATTCCTTTAAAGATTTTTCTGAACCATCAAGCAACAATCCGGTATCATCAGCATATTGTAAATTAAGAATATCTGTATTATCTACCTGTATACCTCTAATATCTTTGTTATTTCTTAATCTAGCAGCAAGAACTTCAGCACAGAGAATAAATATATATGCAGCGATCGGGTCGCCTTGTCTGCATCCACGTTTGATGTTGACAGCAGAAGAAATATTGCCACCTTGATTTACATAAGAAAAAACTTCACAATGCAAAGTTTTGACCCACTTTTTGATGTCAGTTCCAAAATTGAAAAAATTTAAGACCTTCTCAATAAAATTCCATGAAACAGAATCAAATGCTTTTTCAAAATCTATTGATAGTAGCATTCCAGGAATATTTTCTTCTTCAGCATACTGCATCACATCATATAGAGTTCTGATATTCTCACCTATATAGCGATCAGATAGAAAACCGGTTTGATCACAATTAATTAACTTGTTTAAATATTTTCTTATTCTTTGGGAGATAATTCCAGAAGCTATTTTATATGAAATGTTTAAAAGAGAAATAGGTCTCCAATTTTTTATAAAATGTCGAGGTTTGTTACCCTTAGGAATACAGGTTATTATGCCTTGTCTCTGTGTTACTGAAAGTTGACCAATAGAGAAACCATAGTTGATAGACCTAACAACAAAGTCCTTTAGATCTTTCCAAAAGCATTTAAAAAATTCAGCAGTATATCCATCTGAACCAGGGCTTTTATTGTTTTTCATATGTTTTAGAAATATACCTGCCTCGTCTACTGTAATCATACCTTCTATACTATTGGCTTCATGTTCCTCTAATTTTGCAATATTACAACCCTGTAGATAATTGTCCAGACTAACATGTTCAACTTCCTTAAATGTGTATAAATCCTCATAGAAATTGTGTACTTCATTTAAAATTTCTTTTTGGTCCGTTATAATATTATCATTTTTCTGTAGTTTTGGAATAATTTTTGAAGTAAAATTACGGTTCTCTAAACTGAAGAAGTATGCTGTTGGTTTTTCCCCTTCTTCTATCCATTTTGCCCTGGCCCTAACTATACTACCTTTGATCTTTTTTATCCGTATACTTTCTAACTCTTTTACTTTTGCTTCTAATTCCTCTCTATTGTGATCATAATTAGCTTCTAATGTTTCTATTTCTCTTATCAGTTCTTTTTCTCTAATGTTCTGCTGTTTTTTCCTGTATGAAGCATAAGATAGTTTGCCCTCTGATTTCCATTAACAAAGTTTCTAAGAATAGCTGATCATCAATAATAAATTGAATTTCGCTATTGGAAATAGTTGGGGCAGCAGTTAAGTTATAAACCGGAAGAGAGTATTGCAATTTGACACTTTTTATAACATTTTCTACTAATTCCAAATATTCTTTTTCATACAGCAGAGAATTATTAAATTTCCAAAGACCCTTCCCTTTTTTAAAATCATTAAAATTTAGAGATATGTATGGAGCCGAATGATCTGTTCTGTAACCAGGTTCAATATTAGATTGTGATACTGATGAAACAAGATTATCAGAAATAAGAAAAAAATCTAGTCTTGCTTGCTTTCTTGGATATCTTTTACGCCAGGTAAATCTTCTGGTATCTGGGTGGCTATCTCTATAAATGTCAACAAGAGACAGATTTTCAATAATCTCTAAAACTTTCCTTCGAGCTGCACTATTATTAATATTTTGATAGTTATCGTAATCTTTATCAAGATTTAAAACGAGGTTAAAATCTCCACAAACAATTATCTTATCGTTACCAAAGCTATCGACAGTATCTAAGATGAGGTTAAAAAAATCTGGTGTATCTCGATTAGGACCGTAAAGGGCAATAAGCGTTGTTCTGTGACCATCTATTTCTATATCAATTCCAAGAAAATTCCCGTTTGTATCTTTTTTTTCCTTGAAAACCTTATTTTCAAAATTATTATTCAGAAGAATTGCGGTACCACGAGAGTTGGACGAGAAAGAGCTGAAATAGCATTCAAAACCCCATTCATTTCTGATTAAATCTTCCTGTTGTGATGTGAAATGAGTGTCTTGTAAGCAATAAATGTGATATTTTTTGTCTTTAATGTAGGAGAAAACATCCTTTCGTTTGATTCTATCACCAAGACCCTGGCAGTTTGCCGAAAACACGGAAATGCTACTCATGTTATATCATAGTCGAGACATAGTAATAATAAATTTGAATCTCCCCATACAGATAAAGAAAGATAGAAAAGAAAGTGTGGAAGTAAAAGCATATCTTTAGTCAAGAGACACTAGACCGCTACTCACCATAACCTCATAGCGAATAAATTACCGGAAGTACAGTAAAGACTATAAACTTATACATAGTCAATATCAATATAGCGCTTGACAGAGCTCTTTCTCAATGTGCATCAAGTAAAACATCTAACTGAATCAGATCGGAAAGGACAAATCCGGAAAGTGTTCAAACTATACATGTAGCAATAATAAAATAGTAAAGGTTAATACTAGTGCACATATAAAAGGTGAGAAAATAAATAACTAAAATAAAATTAATTTATATTTATATTTGCATTTCAAGCGAGACTAATATATATATATAAGTATATATTAAGATAGCATTAATATCAAGACTAAGTAAATATGCTGAATTTTAAAAGCAGTCTAAGCAGAACAAAAAAAAAAGAAAAAAGGCCGGAATGTCAAATTCGGTTATATAGCACAAAATCGAGAGAAGACTTATTGCATGAGAAAATAAAAGCTGTTAACAACATACAGCAAGTATTTTAAGCCAACAAACTATACATAGAATATTATTAAAGAGACAAGAAGCAGTTCTTGTATATATTTCTCTATATATATATATGATTACCTATATACATGTAGCTAACGAATCAATACGGAGAAAACACTAGTGTATATCGTAAATAAGATATTTTCGTATAGCTTACCTTACACGACAGAAACAATTTATCCATCCTCACTTACGAATCCATACAGAAAATATACGGAAAAAATACACATCCTCACTTACGAATCCATATCGACATATGACTTCAAACCATGATATGCTATTTGAAAGCACAGGTCGAAAAAGGCCTATCTATGGCCAAGTCACGCACGACCTATTAACTATAGAACGCGTAAATATGGAAGTCACTGTCTCTTATATCCAAAGTTGGAATCTTTCTCAAGAAACTGGGTAGTAAGTTTGGTATCTAGATAGATCCGTCTCTTTTTTCCATTTTTCAGGACAACAAAAAGATTACCATCCACACTAAAAGAATTTTGCACACAGTCCAGACGATAAGCCTCCTTCAGTTTTTGCTGGTTGGCTGGTGTAAGATCTTCAAATACTGTATAACCAGTCTTTTTGAGATTCCTCCTTGCTCGAACAATTTCATGTTTCTTCCTGCGGTGGGTGAACTTAACAATCACACTCCTCTTCTTGTTACCATCATAGCTCCCAAGTCTATGGGCGATGTCGATGTCTCCGGACTGAAGGGGTACCTTCAATTTAGTCTTGGCAAACTCCAAAATTTTCTCAACACACTCCTCAACGGACTCTCTGGGCGATGGATCAGGTAGTCCGTGGATCCGAATAGAATTCTTACGGCCATGTTGCGCAAGATCGTTGAAACGATTTTCCATTTCTGCCATAGATTCCTCAGTATCTGTCTGCCTCTGTTCTAAGACATTCACTTTTTCTCTCAACTGCTCATTTTCACTTTCAAGATCTCCTATCCTCCACTTAAGTGAGTTGACAAGTTCCTCATTCTCGCGATGAATTTCTGCTTGAATATCCTCCTTCAACTGCGAAATCATAGAGGTAATATAGTCTTTGGTGATGAAGTTGTCAAGCTTCTTAGATAATTCATCGAGTCTATCCGGCACAGAAACATGTTTTTTAGGGAGTCCCATTATGAAGAATATAGACTATAATATGGCCGGTAATCCCAGTACGTATAGATCACGTATGCATATATATATATATATATATATACAACATACAGAACACAGTAGCGTCAGATGAGTAGTGGTCAGCACGAATAGTATCAATCCATTGTTCAAATAAAACACGGTCGAAACAAAACTATCCTTTGGCAAAATACGCTACTAAAGCGCTAAGTTAGAAGGTAAAGTCTTTCCAAATATCCATGACAAAAGTTGGCGACAACAAATGTCTAAAAACGATCAAAAATCCAAATATTTGCGGACCGTTGTTACGACTGACTTGCTCAGGTACGCGTGACCTTGAATTTAATTTTGTGCGACACAATAAATACATGATAGTTAAAAAAACTTTAGTATAAATTGGTCAGAATTGGTTTCTTGCACATTGCTTTCTTTGGTATATGTAAGTGAAAGGTTGAAATATGTTGGTATGGTATTAAAGCAAAGATATTTCAAAATTTACCAATTGCTACCTGTGGGCAGATGACATTTTGAAGAAAAACTATCTTACAAAATAGTGATAACAAAATATTGGTATTTCTTTAATAACTGATTAAAAATTTAAAAGATAAAACAAAAATACAACATGGTTCCACACCTTAAATTAGTTAATTAACTATATATAATGTGATATAATAGTTGACATAATTTTAGTAAAATTTTGTGTGAACAGGTTTCTTGCACATGGTTTCTTTGGCACATGTAAGCAAAGGGTTGAAATATGTTGAATATGTCAATTATGGAAGTGATGATAAAGCAACTTATAGATACTTGAAAATTTACTAATTCATGAAATTTCAAAGTCAACTACTTTGTAAAATTGTTACAGCTAAAACCTGGTAACTCTTTGATTTTGTTAAATAATGTCCCATCTTATGCTTTTTTTGTAATAAGTTGAAATTAACTTAATTTCAAAAGATAAAAAAAATGCATGACATCTTTCTTTACACCAAAAACAACTGAATTTTACTTAATGTGACATAATAATTGACAATATTTTAGCTTCAAATTGTCAGAACAGTTTTTTTGCATGTTGTTTTCTTTGGTGCATAAAAGTGAAGGGTTTTTATATATTTGGAAATTTATTTCATTTTATATTAATGCAAAAGATGTCATAATTTGACACTGTCCTAAGAACCATTTCAATAAAGTGCAGGTCAGAGACTTCAAAATTTAAAGCATTAGAATATAGATATTTCATTAAGAAATTGAAAAAAAATCTAGTATCAGTATACTGTTAGGGTGTACTGAAGTATATGTATAGTAGTTCCTTGAAAGTTCGTGTCATTGTAAGCTAATATGTATGAGATATGATTCTCGAAACGTCGTGGCTCCTCAACATAAACAAACATCAGCTGATCAAGACATCAAAGCATCAACTAACGACACAGTAATTTCATTAAACCAGAGACATATATACAGAGAGATTGGCAGCTCTCTATTTGCCCTTGTGTTTACATAGTGGCCCCTGACCTTCCCACAATCCTTTGCGGTCGCTCGGTTCAGTCCTCGCTAGACGCCATATTGGAGAAAACTTGAAAACCAGACAAATAATTATCGATAATTTCTATTTAAAATCATCACCAAGATCCAATTATGTGCGTTAATTTTATTAATATCAAAGTGCAGAAGTGTCATCAATATGAAATATATCACAATTTGCTGTCCAAGTGTTTGTATTTTGAGTATGAAAGTCAAGCACAACGCAGGAAAGATCGGCGGGAATCTCCAATTTTCGGAAAGTCCCTATGGGGTTTTCGAGAATACGGATAAATGACAACAATGTGCATGATAATCAAGACCACATTCCATAAGTATGATTGTTTTTGGTTAATGTGGTAACTTTTGTAGTGGCCTAGATAAAACGATGTGCTTTTTGTGTGCGTTAAAATTGACGATGTTTTGGTCGGACGTAATGGCTGCTTAATTACAAAACTTGGACATGTCGATAAGACCCAATGGATTTTAGAAAATACGGATAAATGGCAACAATGTGCATGATCAATAAGACTATATCCCATAAGTATGATAGTTTTTGGTTAATGTGGTAACTTTTGTAGTGGCCAAAATAAAACGATGTGCTTTTTGTGTGCGTTTAAAATTGACGATGTTTTGGTCTGACGTAATGGCGGCTAATTACAAACTTGGACATGTCGAATAGGACCCAATGGATTTTCGAAAATACGGATAAATGACAACAATGTGCATGATCAATAAGACTATATCCCATAAGTATGATAGTTTTTGGTTAATGTGGTAACTTTTGTAGTGGCCAAAATAAAACGATGTGCTTTTTGTGTGCGTTTAAAATTGACGATGTTTTGGTCTGACGTAATGGCGGCTAATTACAAACTTGGACATGTCGAATAGGTCCCAATGGATTTTCGAAAATACGGATAAATGAAAACAATGTGCATGATCAATAAGACTATATCCCATAAGTATGATAGTTTTTGGTTAATGTGGTAACTTTTGTAGTGGCAAATAATAAAACGATGTGCTTTCTGTGTGTATTTAAAATGACGATGTTTTGGTCTGACGTAATGGCGGATTAACCAGAACATGTCGAATAAGTTCCAATACATCGATACACACATGCGCAAAGCCCGATTTACCTGCGCTCGCTTGGTTTGATAGGAGACAGGACGCTCTCGATAAGGGATATGCTTGAGTGGTCACGAATAAAGGGAGCCACTACGTGTACGGGGAAATAGCGATGTTACTTATCTCTCTGTATATATGTCTCTGATTAAACAATCAAACAATAAAGAAATTAAATATTACATATTTAAACGTCGCTTGTCTCTAAAACGTTAATGAACACGTAGCTTTTACACTAGGCCTGCTGCCAGTACTGGAACGGAAGCCTACGACTACGGCTACGACTAAGTACGAGTTTAGATTTGTTATCGAACGCTGGTCTAGGCCTAGCTTGACGATGAATACTGATCCTGGAAAGCAACAAATATGGTCATAGTAGAACAACTATAACCTCAAATATCACATTTAATATGATAAAATATTCAAAAAAGTCCTGGTCCTGACGGGAAAATGTAATACAACTCACTTAGACTGCAGCTAAAGCCTGGAGTTGAACGAGTAAGCGGCGTGAAGTCCCCGGTGTTGTTCCATCCGGAACTCCTCGGGGAATCATTTCAGAGATAATACCCGATGAGTTCGGGATGGCTTTATTTCTATAGTCGTCCTTTATATATGCGGTCAAGCCGACCATTCCAAGTGTGTTAATAATTTCTATTACATATAAACTTCATACGTCAATTTTAACGGACCAGTTGATGTTAATGCAGGCTTTAAAAGACATCATCAAGATGATTCGCGTAAAACAAATATAAAACCAGTTGAGTCGTAATGATTTTAATGCTTATAACTGTGTATGCCGACCCGGTCTATCTGTTCCAACCGTGCTAAACGGAAAGGAAACGCCGGTCTGGCGTCATCAAAACTGGCAGCCTATTTATAGGTAAATACCCCAGTCGAGTGGAAAAATACTGAGAAGGTCGAAAAAATAGGCCATTTTCAAAACAATCTTGTAATCGTTCTGCTGAAGATATCGAAAAACTAAACAGACACTTTTCTTCAGGAAACATTTATCTCTTTGTATGTGCATTGTGTATATATATGGATTTTTTTTCTGAATTTTGAGGGCGATTTAAACAGAACCTCTTGGTCAAAATGTCGATTTTGGCATGTTTGACCCAAAATATCTCACAAAAACGATTTTCCACGGGGATACCAGATACACCCAGACCTAGATAGAGTCGAGTTTTACAATGGCTCAAAGTATCAACCGAATTGTATTTACCAATTTTTCTGTCCTCAAATCGCTATTATATCCGGCAAAATAGACGAATTAGCTCGTATTATCATTACGTTCCGTAAGGAACGATAACTCTAATGAGTTATCGCCCCTCACTACACTTCATTCTTTATTGGCACGAGCGTGGGTTATTGGAAAATAATACATGGTGTTAAACCAATCAAAACCAGCGTTACATAGCAAACATGGTAGAATCTGTAATAATACACGATTCGTCGTTAATTATTTCTTAATTATTACAGACGTCCAAGTGTTTTTAAGTTGATCCTTCTGTTATATACCCGGAGTATTGGAGAATTAAATAAGTAAGGAAAATATATATCTTATGTTTTAAGCGCCGAAGTAATTATAAATAATTTTGCCTTAAGATATGTTGATGCATAAACTATATATCGTTTTAAAAGACATGTCGAATGGTTGTGAATGTAACATTACATGTATACGATATAAAGTATATATCACTGTACTTCCTAGCTACCAATCATGGGTCATTATAAAACTAATATGAATAAATATATAAAAACGTGTATGTATATTATTTATGCTTAATGTCAGTGTTCATAAGCATTTTTTCCTGGGGCTTATATCGAAGATACATTGTATGTATGAAGAATTTCTTTTGAATTTTTCTAAATTGAAAATATAGTGATCAATGGAACCTTAAATATTTTGTATAAAACTTAAGTATGGAACAACTCTATTTTCATTAATAAATACATGATATAACATATTATACATTACAACATTCAATTTACTTTCTTTTGATATAATCATATTTGACCAATAATTAATCATCTTTATATCTATGTCAATTACAAGAGGGTTTGTATCCAGTTCGCAATATACCATGTAACGTAGTGTACTTTTTTCAAACCTTATAGTAATTTACAAAAAAATTAATAAAAACGCTCAATTGATTGTATATTAGGTCTAAGTGAAACTAACAAGATGAATAGGGGCTCCTTACGGGGTTATCAAGACATATTCTCCAAAATCGGAAAAATACCCTGTTTTATCTATACGATCGGGAGACGGGCAGGGAGCCTGGAATCGTTAAAACGAATTAGTTGTCGATAACTAACGCGTTTTAACGAGATAACTAACGCGTTTTAACGAGATAACTAAAACGTTTTAACGGGGTAACTAACGCGTTTTTAACGAGATAAATATCGCGTTTAAATGGGATAACTTACGTGTTTTCACGAGATAATTATCGCAGTTTAACGAGATACATATTTTTATTTTGCTTTTCAAAATAAACCGAATAGGCTTTCGTATCAATATAATATGAAAAAATGAAAGTATTACATTCACAATACGACGACTAAATATTTATCGTTATTTAATTGATGCAAATTTTATATCTATAGACTGTATCAATTTACGATTAATAAAAGAAAGAATAATGTATCGAAAAGCGCTTATCATCCACTACACAAGGACACCTGGAGATCTGCTGATTACAAAGCCTGGGGCATTTCTAATTTGAACCTACTGGTTGACTTCCTGCCTTAGGTTGGAACACAGGTAAATCCCCGCCCCCTTATTGGGATGAACTAGTGTATGTTATAAGAATAGGTATGTTAGTCCTACAATATAAGACTTAGAAGGTCCATATTGTTATGTTTTATGTTTATTGTCGGATATTTACTTTTTCATTATTTGCCGAACCTCGAAGTCAAACTTCTTTGAAACAGATGCCTGCATCAGAGACCTATATATCAACGATATACGTCTCTGATTATATATAAATGGATATTGTAATTACTAATGGAATACACTGACTATCCGATCTGTAATACACGTTTTGTATATGAAGCTTGCTAATAAGAAAAGGATAGAATTAAAAACTCAATGAAATATGTTCAAGTGTACACATATTTATTACATTAATTAAAAAGAAATGAAACTATGATGTAACGAATGTAGAACTAGCCGTTCCACG
>NC_047030.1:37746878-37770382 GCF_902652985.1 Pecten maximus | reverse complement strand
AACCGCCACATAATGTGTTTATATTTTTATAGGGACGTTTACGCCTGCCATGTTACGATCACCTACGAGATGTGACGTCAAAACCTCTCGCTTTCATTATATTACCATTCAGTTTTTTTTTTGTTTTTTTTTTGCAGTTTCTTTTGGTTCATATTACGATGTAGTTAAACTATATATGCATTTATGAAAAATTTCAAGACTTCAAATAAAGTGCTATTACACGAAAAATGTATATATTTGAGACGTCTGGTGGTAGCCTGTTATCTAAGGAAGGGTTGGCAACCGGTATACTCGGTACAAGAACCGTACCGACATTCGTTTTACAAAATACCGGTATTTGCAAGAATAAAAACATTAAAATCTGACGTAAAAAAAATCGACAAAACAGTTATTTTGTTCAGTTGTTTCAATCACTTACTAAAATGATGTCGCAACTTTACCGCTATTTTCTATGTAAACATCTATCCTAGCTTTACTCGTAGTTTCGTATCCATATGTCTCATTTTTGTTGTGTGTGTTGAAAAGTCGAAATCAGAAATCAATAACTTACAAAAGATTTAATTGTCTCTTTAGATGTCATATTTCATCGAAGAGCGATTTGAACGACCTAATACATGTTAATGGTTGGCTAAAATAGTATCCATTCACTAAATCGTTTTATATGGTCCTTTTAGCCTGCCCATCAGTAAGTTATATTTCTAATCAGCTGTATGATGAAGTTTATCATGTTATGTTTCTTTTACTTGACCAAACATCGACAATACAATCTGAACATTCCTGCTTACGTTAATGTCCCATCTCTACCTAAACTTAACTCATACACAATACGTCCCTGCCCAGATAGCATGACTACGTTGGGCCAACGTTGGCATATGGTTGTACGGTTGGCCAATGGTTGGCGTTGGTCATACAACGTTGGCCCGACGTTGGCCCAACAACAACTTGTTTTACTCGACAGCAAGTGAAGATAAGTTGGGAACACTGCGTTGGCCCAACATTGGCCCCCTGTTAGTACATTTCAGTGCTGAATTACCTAGGTTCGTCCAACGTTGGTCCTACGTTGACCCGATGTTGTAAGCCCAAGCAGGTTTACAACAAATTCAAACAAAAGTGATTATCTGTAATCAAATTTGATATATATATTATCAATCATTTTTAAAAATACACTTCATAAGATTTTTTAATAGTGATTTTTTTTCAAAATCACTATATAATAAAATGTATTGTTTGCGTGAGAATAACTAATCATACATTAAAGTCTTTTATACTGTAGTAAAACAGGAACAAGGACATACATATTTTGGTAAATATTTTAGTGGCCGGTTTAAGGATACCATTTTCTATGCATGTTTACTGCCCACAAAACTGGGTCAGCGCTTCTCACAGCAAGGGTCGGACCAGTTCCCTTGGTAACCGTGACATCTGATACTAGGGATGGTCAAGCTGCCTGCAGATGTTACATTCTTATCAGGGACCTTGTCCGAGCTGTTCAACTGGTTGTACACAGTACACGTGCTATTTCGACTTACAAAGAAGATATTTGGATTAATCACGAAGAAGAAAGAGAGCATTTCTTTGATCAAAAGACAATGTAAGTAGGCTATATGATTTGCTTTTTAATTATATGTTTCAATTCCTGAAGTAATTTTAGTATATTAATTAATTCCACAAGACCACCTGCCGTACGTACACTACCGTACGTACACTTTTGCTTGCTAGATATCGGGGTCATAAAGTTTTCAGAATTTATTTTTCATTTCTTACACACACACACATATATACTAAGTATATTTATCTACAAAATTTGTGTAGCTGTTCCATGTTCAATGTCAGATCGTTTGTAATTCCCTTGTTTCTTGATAAAGGGGCAGATTGCCTCGAAAATACTTGTCTGTACTGTCGTTATTACTACTTGATAAATTTCATATATATATATAATCTATATATAATAATGTAAATTACTTTAATGCCATAATGCCATAACTGCAGAAATGTCCAGGTTAGCGATTCAGGCCATCTGTGCCGCTTGATTTTTACATTCTGTGTAGATTTGATATATTGTTTATTTATTCCAACAGCTACAGTAAGGAAGAACCGCCTGTGTGCGACAGCAACAGATTCGGAAATTGCAGCAATTGCAAATGATTGGTTCAGATTTGTTTGTGATCGCGATGGTGGCAGGAAAAGGAGAGAGGAACAAAAAAGGACACAACAGGCAGCTACTGCAACTATCAATGCTATGCTTAGTGACAATTCCGAACATGACTGATCTGGGACAGATAACTAAAATTAACATCTGATAATCATTTATCAGTTTTTACTCTTTATAATGATACATAACATACTGTATTTAAAACTGTTGATTGTAAAAGAGAATAATGTACATTTAATCACTGTATTGTCATCATATACAAATAAATTGTAAAGCACTTGCCAATATGACAACTGATTAATTTTTATGTTGCCAGCATTACACATAAGCATCACTTTATCTACTGTTTGTTACGTTGGGCCAGTGTTGGGCCTATGAAGGTGAAACCAATAGTTGGAAATACACACTTGAAACCAACGATGGGCCAACGTTGGCTATCTGGCATACAATGTTGGTCCAACGATGGGCCAACATTGGCTATCTGACATACAATGTTGGTCCAACGATGGGCCAACACGTTGGGCCAACGATGGGCCGATGAGCAAAATTACATTGGGCCAACGTAGTTTGCCAACATTGGCCCTACGTAGTCAACATCTGTGGGCCAACGTTGGCCCAACGTAGTCATGCTATCTGGGTGGATCCTACAGGGTTCAATGTCCCAGTTTATTCTATATTTACCCTAACCCTCACACATCGACACTACTTCCCTGGATCCTACATTGTCCAATGTCCCATCTCTACCTAAACCTAACAGTAGTAAGTACGTCTCTTTAACTATAACTTGACCTACATTAACCCCAACTTGACCTACTTTAACCCAACACCTGCGTGACCTACATAGACTCCAGCATCACTAGCCCCAACCTGACCTAGTAATGATTTAACCCCAGCTTGACCTAGCCCCACAGTGACCTACTTAACCTTGGGAGCCTTTAAACCCCAACTACATTTGTCCGCGTCATTGCCCCTCTCATTTGAACACCTGTAGTACCACTCAGACATAATTGAAATGTTCGCGTACAAGATAAACTGTTTAACTATGTTAATTTAAGTTGTCGGCTTGAAAGATGAAGAAAGAGAATGAGAATATTTTTGATTGAATTATACGATCCCTTTTATCAACTCAAGGAAGATATTTGTAAACTTCCTAATAAAATAAGACTAATCATGAATTGATAATAATCCAATTGATAGAATATATATTACTTTTACGTATATCTATCTAAAGCGTTACTTTTAATATAATACTTTTAATACTTTTGATATCAGAAATTGGAATTATATAACGAAATTTCATTGTGGTATTTTTAATACTTTTTCCGATCACTGTCCTATTACTTTCAGTTTGATCACAAGACAGTCTATTCCTACAAGTGTTGTAGAAAAAAGAAAATATATCAATGATTTTAGAGAGATTAAGCGAGATGATAGAGGAAGAATTAAACGTTGAACTTGGTAGTCATGATGCTGTGAACGGGTGTGTTAACAATATATGTCTTTTATTACTCCATCAATACAACATTCAAATTAAAATTAATTATACTATTTTTTATGGGAGGCGTGCCTCACATTATAGCATCAGCTATAGGATTTCATTGCGGAACCAATCGTTTGGTACCTCAAGCGGCTATTCCCGTAATCACGGGAGACAACTCGTACATACCGACACAATACACAACCAATTTATCTCGATAGTAGATCTATATTTTGAATGTTGTAATTGTTTATTATAATTCTCATAAAATCCCCCAAAAGAAATATATTTCATTTTACATCGACTTTGAATGCCACCAGAGCCTATTAATTATAACAAAAACATTATATCTACACATAGTAGGCACACAGGTACTCGGTCAGTTAGTAGGCCAGCTAGTACCTAGTACGCAGGTGACAGACGGTCGAATATTTTACGCGTATCTGATTGTAAGTAAAAACCAACGACCTGCATGAATGAGAAAATAAATAGATAAAGACGGATTTATTTTGAAGAGATAATATTTCAACCGCCACATAATGTGTTTATATTTTTATAGGGACGTTTACGCCTGCCATGTTACGATCACCTACGAGATGTGACGTCAAAACCTCTCGCTTTCATTATATTACCATTCAGTTTTTTTTTTTTTTTTTTTTTTGCAGTTTCTTTTGGTTCATATTACGATGTAGTTAAACTATATATGCATTTATGAAAAATTTCAAGACTTCAAATAAAGTGCTATTACACGAAAAATGTATATATTTGAGACGTCTGGTGGTAGCCTGTTATCTAAAGAAGGGTTGGCAACCGGTATACTCGGTACAAGAACCGTACCGACATTCGTTTTACAAAATACCGGTATTTGCAAGAATAAAAACATTAAAATCTGACGTAAAAATCTGACGTAAAAAAAATCGACAAAACAGTTATTTTGTTCAGTTGTTTCAATCACTTACTAAAATGATGTCGCAACTTTACCGCTATTTTCTATGTAAACATCTATCCTAGCTTTACTCGTAGTTTCGTATCCATATGTCTCATTTTTGTTGTGTGTGTTGAAAAGTCGAAATCAGAAATCAATAACTTACAAAAGATTTAATTGTCTCTTTAGATGTCATATTTCATCGAAGAGCGATTTGAACGACCTAATACATGTTAATGGTTGGCTAAAATAGTATCCATTCACTAAATCGTTTGATATGGTCCTTTTAGCCTGCCCATCAGTAAGTTATATTTCTAATCAGCTGTATGATGAAGTTTATCATGTTATGTTTCTTTTACTTGACCAAACATCGACAATACAATCTGAACATTCCTGCTTACGTTAATGTCCCATCTCTACCTAAACTTAACTCATACACAATACGTCCCTGGATCCTACAGGGTTCAATGTCCCAGTTTATTCTATATTTACCCTAACCCTCACACATCGACACTACTTCCCTGGATCCTACATTGTCCAATGTCCCATCTCTACCTAAACCTAACAGTAGTAAGTACGTCTCTTTAACTATAACTTGACCTACATTAACCCCAACTTGACCTACTTTAACCCAACACCTGCGTGACCTACATAGACTCCAGCATCACTAGCCCCAACCTGACCTAGTAATGATTTAACCCCAGCTTGACCTAGCCCCACAGTGACCTACTTAACCTTGGGAGCCTTTAAACCCCAACTACATTTGTCCGCGTCATTGCCCCTCTCATTTGAACACCTGTAGTACCACTCAGACATGATTGAAATGTTCGCGTACAAGATAAACTGTTTAACTATGTTAATTTAAGTTGTCGGCTTGAAAGATGAAGAAAGAGAATGAGAATATTTTTGATTGAATTATACGATCCCTTTTATCAACTCAAGGAAGATATTTGTAAACTTCCTAATAAAATAAGACTAATCATGAATTGATAATAATCCAATTGATAGAATATATATTACTTTTACGTATATCTATCTAAAGCGTTACTTTTAATATAATACTTTTAATACTTTTGATATCAGAAATTGGAATTATATAACGAAATTTCATTGTGGTATTTTTAATACTTTTTCCGATCACTGTCCTATTACTTTCAGTTTGATCACAAGACAGTCTATTCCTACAAGTGTTGTAGAAAAAAGAAAATATATCAATGATTTTAGAGAGATTAAGCGAGATGATAGAGGAAGAATTAAACGTTGAACTTGGTAGTCATGATGCTGTGAACGGGTGTGTTAACAATATATGTCTTTTATTACTCCATCAATACAACATTCAAATTAAAATTAATTATACTATTTTTTATGGGAGGCGTGCCTCACATTATAGCATCAGCTATAGGATTTCATTGCGGAACCAATCGTTTGGTACCTCAAGCGGCTATTCCCGTAATCACGGGAGACAACTCGTACATACCGACACAATACACAACCAATTTATCTCGATAGTAGATCTATATTTTGAATGTTGTAATTGTTTATTATAATTCTCATAAAATCCCCCAAAAGAAATATATTTCATTTTACATCGACTTCGAATGCCACCAGAGCCTATTAATTATAACAAAAACATTATATCTACACATAGTAGGCACACAGGTACTCGGTCAGTTAGTAGGCCAGCTAGTACCTAGTACGCAGGTGACAGACGGTCGAATATTTTACGCGTATCTGATTGTAAGTAAAAACCAACGACCTGCATGAATGAGAAAATAAATAGATAAAGACGCATTTATTTTGAAGAGATAATATTTCAACCGCCACATAATGTGTTTATATTTTTATAGGGACGTTTACGCCTGCCATGTTACGATCACCTACGAGATGTGACGTCAAAACCTCTCGCTTTCATTATATTACCATTCAGTTTTTTTTTGTTTTTTTTTTTTTGCAGTTTCTTTTGGTTCATATTACGATGTAGTTAAACTATATATGCATTTATGAAAAAATTCAAGACTTCAAATAAAGTGCTATTACACGAAAAATGTATATATTTGAGACGTCTGGTGGTAGCCTGTTATCTAAAGAAGGGTTGGCAACCGGTATACTCGGTACAAGAACCGTACCGACATTCGTTTTACAAAATACCGGTATTTGCAAGAATAAAAACATTAAAATCTGACGTAAAAAAAAATCGACAAAACAGTTATTTTGTTCAGTTGTTTCAATCACTTACTAAAATGATGTCGCAACTTTACCGCTATTTTCTATGTAAACATCTATCCTAGCTTTACTCGTAGTTTCGTATCCATATGTCTCATTTTTGTTGTGTGTGTTGAAAAGTCGAAATCAGAAATCAATAACTTACAAAAGATTTAATTGTCTCTTTAGATGTCATATTTCATCGAAGAGCGATTTGAACGACCTAATACATGTTAATGGTTGGCTAAAATAGTATCCATTCACTAAATCGTTTGATATGGTCCTTTTAGCCTGCCCATCAGTAAGTTATATTTCTAATCAGCTGTATGATGAAGTTTATCATGTTATGTTTCTTTTACTTGACCAAACATCGACAATACAATCTGAACATTCCTGCTTACGTTAATGTCCCATCTCTACCTAAACTTAACTCATACACAATACGTCCCTGGATCCTACAGGGTTCAATGTCCCAGTTTATTCTATATTTACCCTAACCCTCACACATCGACACTACTTCCCTGGATCCTACATTGTCCAATGTCCCATCTCTACCTAAACCTAACAGTAGTAAGTACGTCTCTTTAACTATAACTTGACCTACATTAACCCCAACTTGACCTACTTTAACCCAACACCTGCGTGACCTACATAGACTCCAGCATCACTAGCCCCAACCTGACCTAGTAATGATTTAACCCCAGCTTGACCTAGCCCCACAGTGACCTACTTAACCTTGGGAGCCTTTAAACCCCAACTACATTTGTCCGCGTCATTGCCCCTCTCATTTGAACACCTGTAGTACCACTCAGACATGATTGAAATGTTCGCGTACAAGATAAACTGTTTAACTATGTTAATTTAAGTTGTCGGCTTGAAAGATGAAGAAAGAGAATGAGAATATTTTTGATTGAATTATACGATCCCTTTTATCAACTCAAGGAAGATATTTGTAAACTTCCTAATAAAATAAGACTAATCATGAATTGATAATAATCCAATTGATAGAATATATATTACTTTTACGTATATCTATCTAAAGCGTTACTTTTAATATAATACTTTTAATACTTTTGATATCAGAAATTGGAATTATATAACGAAATTTCATTGTGGTATTTTTAATACTTTTTCCGATCACTGTCCTATTACTTTCAGTTTGATCACAAGACAGTCTATTCCTACAAGTGTTGTAGAAAAAAGAAAATATATCAATGATTTTAGAGAGATTAAGCGAGATGATAGAGGAAGAATTAAACGTTGAACTTGGTAGTCATGATGCTGTGAACGGGTGTGTTAACAATATATGTCTTTTATTACTCCATCAATACAACATTCAAATTAAAATTAATTATACTATTTTTTATGGGAGGCGTGCCTCACATTATAGCATCAGCTATAGGATTTCATTGCGGAACCAATCGTTTGGTACCTCAAGCGGCTATTCCCGTAATCACGGGAGACAACTCGTACATACCGACACAATACACAACCAATTTATCTCGATAGTAGATCTATATTTTGAATGTTGTAATTGTTTATTATAATTCTCATAAAATCCCCCAAAAGAAATATATTTCATTTTACATCGACTTCGAATGCCACCAGAGCCTATTAATTATAACAAAAACATTATATCTACACATAGTAGGCACACAGGTACTCGGTCAGTTAGTAGGCCAGCTAGTACCTAGTACGCAGGTGACAGACGGTCGAATATTTTACGCGTATCTGATTGTAAGTAAAAACCAACGACCTGCATGAATGAGAAAATAAATAGATAAAGACGCATTTATTTTGAAGAGATAATATTTCAACCGCCACATAATGTGTTTATATTTTTATAGGGACGTTTACGCCTGCCATGTTACGATCACCTACGAGATGTGACGTCAAAACCTCTCGCTTTCATTATATTACCATTCAGTTTTTTTTTGTTTTTTTTTTTTTGCAGTTTCTTTTGGTTCATATTACGATGTAGTTAAACTATATATGCATTTATGAAAAAATTCAAGACTTCAAATAAAGTGCTATTACACGAAAAATGTATATATTTGAGACGTCTGGTGGTAGCCTGTTATCTAAAGAAGGGTTGGCAACCGGTATACTCGGTACAAGAACCGTACCGACATTCGTTTTACAAAATACCGGTATTTGCAAGAATAAAAACATTAAAATCTGACGTAAAAAAAATCGACAAAACAGTTATTTTGTTCAGTTGTTTCAATCACTTACTAAAATGATGTCGCAACTTTACCGCTATTTTCTATGTAAACATCTATCCTAGCTTTACTCGTAGTTTCGTATCCATATGTCTCATTTTTGTTGTGTGTGTTGAAAAGTCGAAATCAGAAATCAATAACTTACAAAAGATTTAATTGTCTCTTTAGATGTCATATTTCATATTTTTGTATCAAAATATGTTATTAAAATCAACGATCACGTGATCCGTCTGTTCACGTCTGATCACATGATCAATCGGTCAAAATGGGAGCGCCTTTTGGATAAGGGCTTCATCCGAAACTCTGTAGTGTGATGTTTGTCACTAGAGTATTTATTAACACGAATTAAAGGCAAGTTGCTTAAAAGTTGTTAAGCTATTTGTTCACATGTTTACCTTATTTTTTCTTTAATTACTTAGGACTAAACTTTGTTTACGATTAACGTTAGTGATTCAGAGCCTGATCAGACTGCATCATTAGAACGAAGTCATACAGTACCCTTCCTACACTGCTCTGAGACAGACTTATTGTCGTCCAGATCTACGTTATCGCAGCTAGTATTTCATAAAAAAAACATGTATCATGGGTCAGTGATAGTATGCTGAAATCCGATCGTTTATCTTATAAAGCTAACAAAACTATCGTATCTGTTAGTCGTAGTGGTCATTCCGACATTCGTGATGTTTACTGCACTCTTCCCTCTCAAAGAATATACAGAATTTGGAATTTTTGGAATAATATTAACTGCAGTTGGTTATAGTATTAATAATAAAGACTCATACCATAGACATCTGCATTCAGTTCTTATACTTGTAACTAATTACAATTGGAATATTTTCAAATCTAAATGGTTCATCATTAGAGAGTACCCCAACTGGAAAGGCATTTCATGACAATTTTTACAACTGATGATTTAACCAGCTTGTCTTAATCTTCAGCTATAAATGTAACCTTTTCAAATTATTTTATGTAATGTACACAAAGCTGTGAAAATTTTGTGTTATATTGATAAATAGTCTGAGTTTTCTCTGGCCCTGTCACCATGGCTGGTGTAGGGCCGGAGCGCGCTACTATATGAAAACGTGGAATTATATCCGACACCGTTTAGTGTCTCTAAGAATTTGGTGCAAAATAGAATTTGGTGCAAATACAATAAAATCAGATGTGACATAACACCTACCTTACATATATGGATAAATCATATATCTATTTACCCAAGAACACCCATTTAGTCCCATCTAGGTGTTTTATTTCGTGCGTATAAATTTATAAATAATGAATTTTTGAATTTAATATAATTCACACAGGTTTTGGGAAATGATAAGCTTAGTTTTCTTAATTTAAACTAAGTAAGAAGAAAAACACAATAAAGCATATGTGGTTTTTTTGGTCCATTGCTTTCCGATTCCGGTGGTGACAGGGCCAGAATAAAATTGGACTAATTAATAAAATGAAAAATAATTTTAGATAATCAAAATGTTTACCAATTGCATACCATATACTACTTTTTGAAGTATATATATATATATATATATCATTAATATCTTCAATAAATATCAATATTGCTGGGAAATTGTTTATATTGTAACCCTGGTATTAATACTAGCCGCAATATAGCCCTACCGCTCAGCTAGAGAGATCTTCTCTTTAGCCAAATTGGTTGAGTGTAAGACTAGTAAGCTAGAGGCCCGGCTTCGATCCCTAGCGGAGGCAGTGATTTAAATTTAATTAAGCATGCGCTCTGTTTACAATATTTATTACAGGGGGCAGGGGAGGACCAACGTCACAAAAAGTGATTGTTAGATAAAAAAATCTGATGATGGTGGGCTAATAAATGGTTTTAGAACATTTGAATTTATGTCGGAAGCTAACTCCTGTTATGTATGCAGACATTCAGCGTACAATGTGTCTGTAAAATGTATTGTTCAAAACTGTAAAACTTCTTACATTGTAGAGATGAAACACACACATATATATATACACACACACACATTTATGCTGACAATGTTATTATAATACAGTATGTATATGATCCTTTGACAGGCGGCTCATAATACAAAAAACACAATAACTCATAATTATAATTGTATAGCTCTATTTTTTCGTTGAAAGAACATTGTTTGTGTTTGGTATTTCCATTGTTCATTTAATTCATACTCAAAAGTAACTTATAATGACTAGGTGCTGTCATGAATTCAACATATCAAGAATTATATGTGTTCTTGTTATTTCTGTTTCTAATTGAATTACATGTATACTTAAGTGCACAGATTAATTCTTAAACGTAAAAATACATCGTAAATGTTTAATAAAAATTCAACCTGTCATGTTAAACAATATTAATAGAACCATGTGAATAACAATACTATTCTGATATACACAACCGTATAATTGACAGTTGTTTGTAGATCAGTATAATAATTAGTCTTTGATAATGCAATTCAATAGTACTAGTCTCTGTGAACTGGACAATTGAAGCTTGAAACTAAATTAATTGGACAGTTAAGACCGTCATCAGGATGGTTAAAAGCATTATGTTCATCAGGACGGTTTAAACACCTAACTATGAATGTTAACTACTAAAACACAAATTTGTTTGAAACACTTAAGTAGAAATGTTTAACTATTTTTAAGTGGAAGCTTGTTTAAACAATTAGTAGAAATGTTAAACAACCTAACTAAAAGTGTTGACTTTAAAGACTTAAGTGGATATGTTTAAATACTTTAGTAGAAGTTTGTTTGAAACTTCAATATGGTTAAAAACATTGTGTACATCAAGACAGTTAAACCATTACACTGTGTGTCCATCAGGATTGAAAACCATTTCATCTAATTGGCTTTAAACTCTTGAGAAGAAACGTTTAAGTACTTAAAACCTCACTCTTGAATGTATCTATCAACAATCATGTTGATATCAGTTTAATCATTCTTCTTGCTTTATTTCAAATATCACCTTTTCATCTGATTAAGGCCTCCATCAGTACTTTCAGTACTTTGATTTCATAAATAAACCTTGCAAGGTGCGTGTTAGTATTTATTAGTTGGTGACGTTAATTGCCTAAAATGTTCTGTAACTGCATACATGCTATATTTTTCATCTGACATCAAAGTATCTGGTGCTATATAGAGCACCGAGCCATTTCATCAACGTACAATTATTATTACCCCCCCCCCTTTTTTTATTCATCATTTCTTTTTCTTTTAATATTTCTTGATTTAATTTGCACTCTCAACTAGTATACTCTGCCGCCCTCTTTCATACACACTAATTCATTATTTATGTTATATATATATTAACATCAAGAAAGTGGCACTTTCTTTCTCTCTTTCAGGACATCTTCATGCGTTCCCTTTCACACTCACTCGGTTAAATTTATGTGTTGTTAATTTTGATATTTTTTTAGTAATAAGTTTTGTAATAATGTAATCTAGAAACGCAAACAAAAAAGAAAGGCGAACAAAGATTTATTACATTTTTACCAGTGAAATATCAAAAATCATTCATTCTATAAAGTGATATTTTTCACTAGAAATATCATAGTGAAAAATATCACTTTTGCTGATTTGACCAATCAAATTAATGATTAGAAAATACAAAAATAATTGACCATTCAGAAAGCCCGACATATATGTCAGCACCTGGACAGGGGGAACTACTTTTTTTGTTTACAAATTATCGCTGTAGGCCTAGTTAGCATACGGGGTAGGTTTTTCGTTGATAAAAAATGTAATAAACAGAATATCGAACAGTGTCTTCAGTAATACCAAATATATTTCACGAGTGGGGCTAATATTTTGATATTTTTCACGAGTGCGCATGGTAACCTTTGATCATATCAACAGTTTAACAATATATGTCACATAATGAATGATTGTACTTTACCTTTCTGTGAACTCAGGGAAAACTCTGTGCGTAAGACAGGAAAGAGAGGCGTAAGTAAAGCAACAGAGAATAAACCATGGACTACTCCTCATTGTAAACATCTTTATGTTGAATACCGGAGAGCTTTGGCAAATTTTAATAATGACAAATCTGAAGGAAATCACCTCAGACTATTAACTGCAAAGCGTAGTTATAAAAAAATAGAATATAGGCTTAAGCGGGAGTATAAGCGACACGAAGGAAATATGCTAGAATTAAAAAAAAAACGCAATCCACGGCAATTTTTTAAACTATTTAAAAAGTCCAAAACGAACAGAGTTAACTCCTCACTCGATTTAGATGATTTTTATCTACATTTTAAAAATCTCATGGATGTAGATAATGGCGCATGTACAGACCTACCTGATGTTGATTTAGAACCAGTGTACGAAGGTCTTGATCATTTTATTACAGCCCAAGAAATTATTAAGGCCATTAACAATTTAAAGTCAAATAAGAGCTGCAGTGAGGATTTAATAAGATTTAGAAAGATTATTCAATGCTATTTTTAGATCTGGATTTTTCCGGAAGTTTGGTCACAATCTTGCATAGTGCCAATTTTCGAGAGAGGTAGCGTTAATGAGACTAACAATTATCGTGGTATATCTATTGTAAGTTGTTTTGGTAAATTGCTAACCACTGTTTTAAACAACAGGATTTTGGATTGGGAGAAAGAAAATAGTATTTGACAGATGCACGATTCGGATTCAGAAGGGGCAGTTCAACAATCGATGCCATTTTTGTGTTACACACTTTAATCAATAAGAGACTAAGAAATAAAGAAAGATTTTCTTGTTGTTTTATAGATTATAGGAAAGCTTTTGATTTTATCGATAGGGGGAAATTATGGAGTAAACTGATTAACGTTTGGATTCGGGGAAATTTAAACAAAAATAGTTCACTATAAGAAAACGTCAAAGGTTGCGTTAAATTTAATGGTCAACTGAGTCGGTGCTTCCCTAACAGAACCGGGCTCTTACAAGGAGAAATATTGTCACCAATACTGTACTTAATATATGTAAATGATTTTGAAATGAATTGCATTAGTGATAATTGTCCTATTTTGAACTGCAAATGCGTAATCTCTTTTTAAACGAACATTAATGTTCGGTTATTGCAAACAAGAACTGGACTGAGAAATATTACCATATTTGGTAACCACATTCACCAATACGCCATCTACTGTCCGTTTCAATGAAATATGGCTGCCCCATTGCCTTACGCTTCAAATAATTTACTTGCAAAAACATCTTTGTTTTATAGAGTAGTTTTACCGAAAATGTTGAAATGTATTCAGTAGATGTTTTCAAGATGCATAACGCTAGCGCAATGTGAAGACTAAATGAACCTGAACTTTGCGAATAACTCCAGGTCAATATATTTATGTAAACAACTATTGCGCAGGCGCATTCGTTTCCAGATGTTTAGAAAGGTTTGCCCTTCCGTGTTCATTCCAAAACGGCTGACATTATAGCATAGGTCTGCAAATATGTCCGCGATTTACTTAAATGTGTAATATATATATTCTAGAATGTAACATCATTATCAACTAGGTGTGTATTTCTATAATTTAGAGAAAGAAATATATCAATAACGGCATACGAGACGATACATGGTATCATACTATAGGTTACTGTACGTGTTTGCGAGAAAGAACTGTTACATATGTATAGGCTTACAATTAGGTGGCATTTGTGGTCAGGGTGACTGGTCATAGCGTTAACGTTGTCATCGATTTCCATATACCAAATTCCTTTGACGAAAATGACCAATAAATCAAATGCAAATGATAATATCTTGTTATGTGCACGATATTGCTTGTTGTAGGCGATACTTGGAACGTATTTACTGTTGTAAGGGAGGTAACTGCAAGATTACGGAAATCAAAAGGTAAACCAATTTGATTGGTCGATTCTTCCATGACATAACTACGACAATATTCAGATGATATCAACAATAACATGTTTGGATACGTGTGGTTGGCAATTGTTGTCATGTTTAAAATGAACAATTATATAGCTTGTTCTTATTTCGGCAAAGACGAGAATATTTACTGAAACGGACCACACGTGAAGCGGACTTGGAAATACCGAAACGAAGAAAAATGGGGCTTAATTATAATATAAATTGGCATTATTTTCTGAGGATTGACCAAAATATATGTTCTGCAATGCCTAATTGTATCATATATAAAATATTAGAGGTTTATTTGACCGAATTTTAAATTAATTATTCATTTGCGAATCGCGGCCCGATTGTCGTTAGAGTTGAATTACCGCAATTGCCGATTATTATTATTCTCTTTATGTCCTCCACAAATGAAGATTCACAAATAGAATAATTACATCATACAATCAACATATAAACAAGAATAGTCTGAATATACATATACAAAGTTATTTCACACACAAGTAATTATATTGAAACATCAATTGTTAGCAAATTGGGTTATATTTTTAAGCATTTCATTCAGAAAATTTACATTTGCTAATCTTACATATTCGTTGTCTTCGTTAGACATGTCATAGTCTAACTTGCTTCCTAATAAAGCATTAACTAGTTCAAAATCTGATAAATTGTGAAGGTACGCAATAAAATCAATACCCAACATATTAAATAAAAAACACCATAATTTATCACGAATAGCAGTATTCTTTTCACAATGTAGAATTATATGCATTAAAGTATCGTTGTATAAAATACCACAGTAGTGGCATAAAGCCATATGGTCCAACATACGAGATGTTGTACATAATTTTATGATACAGTGTATAGATTTATAATACTGAGGATATTTAATAGCCAATTTCCATAAATAATGTGGTTTAATCTTAGAATGAATAAATTTAAATCTGAAAAAGTCATTGTGGTTATGCATACGTTCTAACCATGCAGTTTCCTCTACTCTATATACATTTTCATAGACACTTTTTTTCCATTGTAGTTTCCCCGGAAAATACCCTAGCTTTATATAGTCAACAAAAGTCTCATACAATGAATATTTTCTTAAAATAGAAATAATGTCGGGTAATACCGAATTCACGACCAAATTTTCGACGAACTACTGAGACGGTGTTAAGTTCATGTTAAATCAATCTGATTAAAATCAGCGGTTACATGGCTACGTTTACTATGCACTAAGTCTACTAGGTACATTTTTTTTAAAGACGGAAATCCGGATTATCTAAAAACAAATGCAAAAATACTTGTGATATTCACTTAATTTGATATTCAGCCGTTAATTGTTATCTGTAGTTTTATAATTTCTGATATATTGTGATTGATACTCTATATAATACAATGTATTGCTGTGGAACTTGTGTTATTTTTCAAACAAATTCATTTTAATAATTTGTTAATTTAGAATTTTCATTAAGTCATGATCAAGATTTGAAATTCTCACTACACCATACTTCAAACACGGAGTAATCGATGAATTGATGAACTGAAAATTGAAGTTAAGCAAATAAGTTAATATTTACCTTAAATATTTTTTTCAATATACAACAAATGTTCAGATGACTATTTGTGCCATGCTGCTACAAGATTTCAGTTACAATTCTAAAATTGAATTAGTATGTAAATATATGTTATCCTGTCAATATCCACAAAGCGAGTGTAGTCTACTGCACTCAAAGTCATGCCAGTAGATAGCGGTACATATACTTACTGCTTACATCTAGTGCTTACTTGTGTGAACTATAAATCAATAACAAAATGGTTCATATACATGTATTTCTATATATGACTTCACAAATTATGTGGGGTCTGAAGATCTGAATGAAGTGAATAAACGATGTATTAAATTATTTTTATGAAATATTCAAGTCACAGATCATTCACTTTTAAAAATATTGATTTCAGGTCCATTTTGGTAATTCAACTGACGGCAATCAGGCCTCGAGTGGCGAATGATTACATATGATTAATTTTGACATTGGATAACATATAATTGTGTCCATTCTTTAATATAAGCACTGGTAGAAATTACAGAATAGAGCTTCATAAAAATATTATCAAAATTACTAATTACCCCGGTAAATATAACATTTTACATAAACCTCCCATGACTGATGGTGAACTTAAACTTGCAAATCTCCTGTGTCATTCCAATTTTGATGTGTAAATATATACACGTACGGTATAAATATAGATATAGATATGGAATGATTCACAAATTTGCATACTGTTATGGAATCTTATAACACCCTGACAAATGTTCTCTCCACATAAAGGATGTGATTTGTGCAATTACATTGCTGAACTGTGTGGTTCACTATGATTGGATGATCAACATTGGAAAGGGACAATACATAGGGAATGTGTCATCCCATCGAATGGACTGTAACCTTTATCAGCTTTGAAGTTGAAAATGAAGCTTGAAGTTTTCTTTTACTGTTTGCTGAATTATTTGATGAAGATAGTCTTTATATGGTTGTTATTCTTTATCACATTGTGTACAATACTGTAATTATACCAGAAGTATATCTTCTCATATAAAGATTTATTAACATCAAATGATTCCTGAACAAAAGGAGTAAAGTTTTTGTTTTGAAGTACCATACATGCTTGAGTACAGTTTCAATAGGATACATTCCTAATCCGGGCCTTGATTAGCAGCTCCGGTTTTGGTTTTCAGTAGTTCTTTATGTGTGTTTCATCATATTAAGTTGAAATATGCTAAACTAACGATGGAACTAGCCTAAATTTAGTGCATATTAGAAGTTGGCATCAATTAGGTCACAGAGTCCTGGCTGTATTATAACTGATGATGCCTTCCCAAAAGAAAAAAGACATATTTTATTTTCATCCATCCAAGATAGATCCACAAACTTCCAATTTCAATTAGGACCTTACAGAAACATGCATGTGTTCAATCATATCAGAACAGCTGCAAACATTTCAAATTATTTGCAATTAATTCCTAAACCAATATCAGTAAATTTATCGACTTTAAACTTAGAAGATTACTGATTTTGCATTAAACAATAATGTTCGTTTACAGTACTTCCAGTACTTTGATTATTGATGTATGCTGACGATACAGTCCTATTTGCCGATAGTCCAGAAGGTCTACAGTGCATGTTAACCTCCTTATATGATTATTCTAAAAAATGGAACCTGGAGGTGAATGTCGAAAAAACGAAAATTATGGTCTTTAGAAACGGTGGGGAAATTAGATATAATGAATCGTGGAAATATAATGAGCTGGATGTAGAAATTGTTAATAGCTTCAAATATCTAGGTATGCTTTTTAATTTCAATGGAAAATTTACAAAAACACAGAAACATCTGTCAGAACAGGGTAGGAAGACATTATTTTCGTTAGCATCTGCCTTTAAAAACCATTGCGGCCATATTTGGGCTGTATTTTCGATTCACATAATTTCTCCTGTATCAGATACATATCTCTCTCTAGAACTGGTGATTGATGGATTTTGTTCTTCCATTGTTCACTAAAGAGACTGACTAGCGTGTTTAACAGGTTTAGTTTTACTATGCACTCATGTAATTGGACTGTTCTAATTGAACGGGGGAATTATAAATATATATGTGTATAACATTTTTTGCATTAAAATATGAACTCAAATAATTTTATCTTTGACACTTATAATGTCTTTTATCTGTTCTAATAGTAATAATGAAAAGTAGAATACAATCGTTTTTATGCACTGGTAAGATAGGGCCATTTATTTTAAGGCATAACACAGCCACCTAGACCCTGGCAAAATAAACTGACCAGGATCCGCCAACTCATCAAAAGCGCCCGTTTTCCAGTTTCACAGCATCAGTCCTTAGTTTATGGCATTGCGAAATGGAAGATGAAAGGAGACTTGTACAACTAAGACTAACACATGAACAAATATATGTAATGCCATCTTTGTTCAGCGATAAGGATTAGAGCTTTGATGATGATGTGGTCAGTTAACCCGAGCATATCTGAGGAGAAAACACAGCATGTTATCTCAACCAAAGTAATTGACCTGTTTGTGATTAGTGATATATTTATCATATATGAAAAATAACACGGGGTGAATGTGTTTTAATCTAATGCATACACTATATAAACATGCTGCACAGAGACCACGTGGAGTAGACATGTGAAATATGGCATGTGGGGTTAGCAAATGTCAACTATCTGTCAGATGAACAACACTTCACTTTTTAGAGTTGTAATTACTAATCTATTGTTTGAGTTTGATAAAAGGTTTGGCAGATATGTTCACCAAATCTGGATGTGCACGCAAGCTTATGTTTAGCATAACATATTTCTTAAATGTGATGTGTTTGATATATTGACCTGAAGAAAAACCTGCTGAAAAAGAAAATTTTGAAATGAGCTTTGCTAATTTCCTTTCATAGTGTCGTCCGCATTAACATCCCGGACAGCTCGGGTGACTGCATGTTTGTTGTTCATTCACAGTCTGGACAACCTTGTAGATGTGTTTATATTTATTTTTTTATGTCAGGGCAGCCTTCTCAGTGCCTTTTCTTGTTCTTTCAGAGTCAGTTCATCCTTGTCAATATCTATTTGTTATTCTGTCAGTCAGGCCAACTTTGTCACTATATGTTAATCATTCAGTCACAATCGGGACAACCTGGTCAATATCTGCTTATTATTCGGTAACAGTCACAACAACCTGGTCAATATATGTTTATTATTCTGTCACAATCACGACAACCCTGTCACTATATGCTAATTATTCTGTCACAATCACGACAACCCTGTCACTATATGCTAATTTTTCTGTCACAATCACGACAACCCTGTCACTATATGCTAATTATTCTGTCACAATCACGACAGCCCTGTCACTATATGCTAATTATTCTGTCACAATCACGACAACCTGGTCAATATCAATTTATGATTCTGTCACAGTCCAGACAATCTTGTAACAAAACATGCTTAGCAATAGGACTATGATTGCCGAAATCACAACATTATAAATAGAGATTCAGTATTTCTTAATGAGGATATAACCCTGACATTACAAAATCAAGAAAATGGCTCTCTATCAGTTCAATGTTTAACTTGTAAATCAAAATCTAAATTACTGCACGACATTCTAGTTGCAAAGACTTTTTTAAGTCGGCATTCCTCCTTCAGTGAGGTCCGCTGTTATATCCAGCAATGTTTTCTCGGTCAGACAAGATAAACATACCTTTGGAACATGTGCGAATTAACACAGTGTGTAGATATGAAAGGGACGTTCGATGAATACATGACACGGGAAATATAACATATGTCATCATTATAAAAGAGAGTGTTGTTGAGATAGTGGACCAAAGTTACCTGGAGTTGTATACCGTTATGGGTATTGTTTTACTAATATTCGCCATTGTTGTTTCCAACATAGGGACACGTAAGTAGTCAGAAAGAGCAATGATTATGTCCAATCTTCATTTGATTATTATTTGACTGTGCTCACTTATAACGAATTGTAGCAACTATACTCACATATAACGAATAAGTCGTTGTACTCATATATAACGAATATCCGTTGTCTTCATATATAACAAATTATACCTGCTGTACTCACATATAACTATTTTTGCCCCTGTACTCATGTATATCAAATTTTAATCGTTGTACTCATATATCACGAGTTTTAGTCGCTGTATTCACATATAACGAATTTAGCCATTTTCTTGCATAAAATGAATTATAGTTGCAATACTCATATAACAAATTGTAACCGCTGAAGTCACATATCACGAGTTATAGCCACTGTCCTCAAATACGAATTAAAGGTACTGTACAAATAAAACTAACTAATTATGTACTCACATATAATGATTTATAAAGGTACTGTACAAATAAAAATAACTTATTATGTACTCACATATAATGATTTATAGCCGCTGTTGTTACTTACAGTTGTGTGATCGCACAACGTTCCAAAAAACATCGTGCGCACACCGTGCGGACATCGTGCGCACAAATGTGCGATGTGCGATACAAACCGCACAGCTAACGACAGGGTTATAAATATTACGGAATAACTAGTTATACGAAAAGATATACGAAACAATTAAAATTATGATATAAGATGGTCGCTTTTATATATACGTGCTGCATAACAATTGTTTTTATTTATGGAACATGTATGACCTGTTAATTTTTGCCATTTAAGTACCGTCATATTGTCTCGCAAGTATTCGTGATTTTTTCGACGGCCTGGTGATACATCTACATGTACCAGAATGGTTGGCGGACATCACTACGATTATTTATCATACTTAATACATGCATTACATATATTATGTATTTTTAAACACAACAGAAATGTTTACATTGATAACAAGTTGTTTTATCTGTTGTTTAGTTCTACATGTATTAAATAAATAGCCTGTATATAATCTCGCTGAATACACATTTCGGGTCTCATTAATTACCGACAAGAGCCGACAAGAAACTAGATGACCGACACGAGCCGACAAGAAGTTAGAATTACCGACAAGAAGCCGACAAGAAAGAAAATGAGAGATAAAATAGTTTTTATTTATTAATACAATGTATGATTTGTTTATTTTTTCTATTTTGGAATATTTTGTGGTCTGATATAATGGTTGCGACAGGTAATATTGAGCCGACAAGAAAAAATGATTTACCGACAAGAGGCTGGAATTACCGATAGGAAAAAAAATACAAGATAAAACACATTTCATTTATTAATACTATGTTTGATTTGTTCATTTATTAGTTATTTATTATCTATTTGGATTTCTTCGACTCGCCAAGGCCTAGTGGTGTCCTCGACGACGTCCGAGCAAATTATAAAAAGTTCTATAATACTTACATGTATTTAACTATACATCGGTATTCCATTTCATTCCTAATAATTATTGCATATATTTCACCGAAAATATGGTAATTAGCTGCCTCGTAAAATGTTAATCGTTGTATATCTTTAACAATCGTTCCACACGTTTGAATAATTAGATGACTCGTTCCCCATTTATATCGACCACGATACCTATCGCACATGTACCGTTCCAATCGCCCATCGTGCGCACATTTTCCTGCACGATCCGTATCGCACAGATCGCACATCGTGCGTGCGCACATCGCACATCGTGGAACGTTGTGCGATCACATAACTGTATAACGAAATGTAGCATCTATAGTTATATAGCACGAGTTATAGCTGCAATACTGATAGTTAAATATCAATTTGACCAATGGTAATAACTTTGTATTTGAAATAAATGATTAAGGAAAATGGCACCGATGTAAGTAAATAGTATGTGTAAAAAGAATAGTTCATTTTCTTCAGTAACTAGAATAATGATATGGCTACATCAATAAATTACTAAAACAAACGTGTAATAACTTGGCTATATCAGTATATTACTAATACACGTATACTCACTTGGCTATATCAGTATATAACTAAAACATGTATAATAACTTGGCTATATCAGTATATTACTAAAACACTTATAATAACTTCGCTATATCAGTATATTACTAAAACACGTATAACTTGGCTATATCAGTATATTACTAAAACACGTACAATAACTTGGCTATATAAGTATATTACTTAAACACGTATAACTTGGCTATATCAGTATATTACTAAAACACGTACAATGACTTAATCAAATCAGTAAATGACTAGTACAAATATGAAAAAGTTATATACATATAAAGAATTAACGTGTAAGTAAATAACTGGTACACATAAAATAACTTGTCTGTATCGGTAAATGACTATTACACATAAAATAACTTGTCTGTACCGGTAAATGACTATTACACATACAATAACTTGTCTGTATCAGTAAATGACTATTACACATAAAATAACTTTGCCATATTATTAATAACTAATACACATAAAATAACTTGTCTGTATCGGTAAATGACTATTACACATAAATAACTTGTCTGTACCGGTAAATAACTAATACTGGAGAAAAACTACCGGCCTACAGTCAGTACCAGGTAACTGCCCCACGTCGGTTTCCGAACTCCCAACTCTGAGGTGGAGGGCTAGTGAAAAAGTGTTGAGACACCTTAACCATTCGGCCTCCGCGGCCCAACAACACATATGTATCTCATTGGTTGAGCAGTTTTGATGGAAACTGCTGAACAGAGTGATCGCCCCTCACTACGCTTCATTCTTTCTGTGACATCCATCAGGTGTCACCCCACTAATAAGAAGTAATATAATTCTTGTATATTGTGTTTTGCCATGGGCGATTATTCCGCTTATTGCTGATGTTTTATTCAGTATTTAATTGACAGTGTTTTATCGTTATCTAGATGGAGAGGAGGTACGGACGAGCTACATTCCAGCAGTAGCCTTTACACAAGGCCAAACAGCCCATCTTAATCTTACTCAAGGAGAAATCCTCAGTTATAATAAACTTATCACAAATTTCAACTCAGTCATTGGTGCCAATGGCGTTTTTACAGCTGATACCGAGGGTCTGTACGCTTTTCACTTCTACTCTCTAACCAAAGCGAATACAAAACTATGGTTGGAGATTATGTTAAATGGGAATCTGGTTGCATCTGCTTTCGCTCATTCCTCTAGTACTAATGGATATGCAGACGCGGGTAATTCTGTGATCCTAGAACTAAGCGCAAG